>NC_083613.1:32421195-32473695 GCF_963584025.1 Labrus mixtus | reverse complement strand
CTCCTATAGGTACGCTCTCAGGCCTTATGAGCTGATCCAGAGTAGGACGGGGGGTAACAAAAATATCATAGTATTATTCATAGTGGAAGTGGGCTGGAGGGTCTCGGCCGCCGGGAGAGCATCTCAGTATAAAACATGAAGTGTCCACTCAAACACAGCCAAGTGCTCCCTCATGATGTATACGATGATGTGTCATTAACACTGGAGGGGTTTATACATTAGGTCTAGTGGTCTGCTGTTCCATGCAGATCCATATGATTTGTGACGCATTTGGATGATGCAAACTGAGAAGACCGCTTTAACCCTTTCACGCACACTCGTCACTTCAGAGGACAGCTGAGTTATGATCATAGACTGTATTTAAAAAAGGGGCGACATCCCCCATTGGTTTTTGAAGGGCTGATTGGAAGCCCATCCATGCAGCTGTGGCTCAGTGCTAGAGTCGGTTGTGTCTCAACTGGAAGGTTGGAGGTTCGATCCCCAGCTCCTGCAGCTGGAGTTAAGTGTCTTGCCCAAGGACATATCGGACATGTGGATGGGTTTGTCTTGCCAGATGCTGCGTTCCATTTGATCTCGGAAGATGGAAATTCCGAGTTGCCGATCTGAAGTCGAAATTTCCAACTCGGAAACACTGAGAATCTTCAGTAGCCTGAGTTCAAATCCAATATGGCTGCTACGTGCATCGTCAGGGACGTTTAAGCTGCGACTGTTGAGTTTATTAGCAGCTTAGTCGTCTTATTGTGTCATTAAATCAATCACAGCGATGGTGTTGTGCAAGTTCTCTCTGTGGAGGTGTTTTCATGTTCATGTCAGAAACTATCACGTAGTGTTATCGTTGTTATCGTCTGGTGTTAGCTAACAAAACAAAAAGGTACCCCTGGAGGCGTCCATGTTGCTTTTCCGACTCGCAACTGGGACGCATACAACTCGGGTGTGACGTCATTCCCAGATCCGAGATCCGAGTTAAAATGGAATGCAGCATTATCTAAGAAATTAAAAAATCCTGCACGCTTGTCCACTGTTTCCACACACTGCCGGCCATCATGTCCCACGTGTCCTTGGGCAAGACACTTAACCCCAGGTCGCTCCCACTGCTTTGTCTGCGGTGTTTGAATGTGTATGAATGGGACTAACTATTACTAATGGACACTTAAGATAGCAGCCTCTGCCATCAGTGTGTGAATGTGTAGGTGTGACCTGCGGTGTAAAAAGCGCTTTGAGTAGTCAGAAGTCGCTCAAGTCCATTTACTCTGATTCAAACGCTGACTCTGTCAACATAACAACAGGCAAAGAGCTGGAGCTGAGGGGGGCGGGTCTTACGCCTCCTGACACACAGCGAACAGCACAGGTGCTAGCAGTCAGATAGCTCATGCATATTTCTTATCCTTCATAAGATCAAAAAAGAAAAAGAAAACAGTCCCTGTACTGTGTTTGCCAGTAAAGACTAGGCTGTAAACATGTTAATTTCTGCTGTCAGAACGGACATTTCAGTGTAATATGGGGAGTGTATGGGGCTTCTGGGTCTTTTGCAGCCAGCCTCAAGTGGATCTTTGGTTACATCCCCATTATACTTTCTGTGTTTTTTTTTTTTTTTTGTCTCGCCTCTTCTGAGAAATGACAAAATCCTGCATGCTTGTCCACTAATTCCACACCATCCACAAGAACAACACTTTTTAAATCGACTCTTCAGGTTTGTTGCACTAAAATGAGCAAAAAAACTGAAAAAATTAAAACTGTAAAGAGAAGACTGGTAGAACAGATGCTAGTTAACCGTCTGAGAAGAGACATCCGCTGTTCCCCTTCTCAAAGGTCGTACCTACTTCTATCGAACTGGACGCATCCTCACCCTAACACATCCCGTTTAATACCACTTTCATTAGTGTTATCTCTCTAATGCTGCTTTTAACGTTCGAGCGGGGTGTCTCGACTGGCTCCTGCAAACACAGCTTGTTTTTCTAACGATGCAGTGACACTTCAGCTCGGTTAGATCTTTAAATATCAAAAAAACTTGTAGGCTTGCCATGGTAACTGAGTCCAATTAGTGTGTGCACTATCCATGCCCTGACATGTGCTATGCTGTTTCTACTTTCTCCCCCCCCCCTCCCTCCTGTGCGCCTCAAAGAGAGAGATATATAAAGTATGTTTTTTTTTTTTCCCCCCTTTCAGACTGTGTTGTCAGAGGAAGCTTAAGCAGCGATAATTAGTGTGATGAGAGACACACAGGAGACAAGCACAGAAAAGAAATCCAACAAAACGCAGACTTTGGGGTCTTTGCATGAAAAAACACACCACAATATCTCTGCAAAATCCCCCCCCCCCCCTTTCTCCCTGTGGGAAATCTTAACTTCAGCATCTGTCCTGCTCCATCCACGCGTCAAAGTCTTTCTCCGACTGAAAAGCCAAATATGGAATTATGGATTCCTGTGAGATGGCGTTTTTTTTTGTTTTTTTTTGAAGGGGGGGGGGGGGGGTACCATGAGGCCCTTCAGTTTTGGTTTCAGTCTACATAATGGAGCACGTGAATCCACAGCACTCCTTCAGCAGGGTGAGGCCGGTCTTAGCGAAGGGGGACGAGGTCTGCTGAGCCCTGGATGGAACCCGCCTCATTGGTAAACCTGAAACCAGAGAAATCACATCGTGAGGAACAGCTCAACTATGTTTTTAAAGATGTTTAAAGGGACGCTTCACCCATTTGCATTCAGCTTTGTATCATTAGAAACAAAAGTATTTTTGAATGGTCATGCATCCGAGCCTCCGATGACGCAAAAAACGTAATTTTGCGTCATCGGAGGCTGCTGTGGTTAGAGGGGGTGAAACTACATCATTAGTTCCTCATGGGGGGTGGGACCCACTGAAGCTACAGACCTATCACAGATCAGTGGGTGGGACCTCACTCCCAGAATCTAAATGCAACGTCCGCCATCTTGCTTGGTAGCTATGCTAACAGGCTCTGTGGAGAAAGCTGAGAAGAAGCGCCAGTGGCGGAAAGTATGTTTCAACTTCAAACTGATAAGGAGGAAGGGGAATTTGAAGGTCTTGTAGTAGAATCGGATGTTCTTGGCTATCTCTACAAGCAACGGAACAGGAGGCGGCTGCTTTGCATTCTGGGATTTGGTGTCTTTCATCCACATGAGCCAAAAAGAAACTTTCTGCCTTTTCATCGGCCAAGAAGGCTCCAACTTCAAAATGTATTTCACATTTCTACATATATGACCCAATGTCAATACAGATTCATGTTTCAACGGGGGAAGTATCCCTTTAAGAAGAGATGATGATGGTTATTGGCTGTGCAAAGAGGAGCAGAAAGAGATATCTCTTTCCGTACAGGTGTGAAGCACAGCCGCAAAACTCCCATTTTTATTTCATGAAGTCTCAGTCAGTGTAAGAGTGAAACACCGGTCGATCAAAGCACCGAGGACAAAAGCACCTTGAACAAGAAAAACATTTGGAACAAAGAGGTTTTTTTTTTGCCGCAGCATGTTCCTTTCTCAGATACTAAAACTTTGATGGTGCACAAAGTAGCAGCTCTCTTTATTCTTAAAATACCTTTCTTCTTCGTATGTCTCGGGAATTTGGACTTCAGGAAATCTGCCATTTCTTTGTCTTCTTCGTTCTCCCTGTACAAAAAGAGACAAGCTGATGTTAAACACAAGGAAACTAATCAGTTCATAAGGCACTTTAAGTACTAATCAGTTGTTCAAGTCCTGGTTTAGAATTGGATTAACCAATGATAATACAAGTTGTTGGTGTAATAAAGAAGTGAGCACATTCCTTTAAATCCAACGTTTTTTTGACACGTTGACAAAAACTTTCAGGATGAGCGGATGTTTGATTGCAGCGGCGGGTTATATTCAAGAAAAATGACTGCGCTCATCATGACCAGTGAGTAACCGGTGTGATGTTTGTGTACGTAATAAAGCAGCTTTACACTCTTTTCTACTTCCAGTATGTTCTTTGCCACACATCTGTTGGTAATGTGAATACGTCCAATAACATAAAGCACTAGTAGGACTTTGAGGGTGAAGCATGCTTGGTCATGTTACAGATTGCCTAGTGTGAGTGCAAGTCTTGATTCTGGTCTTGAATGGTTTGTTTTTGTTTGGACCAGAGAAGGTAGGCGGTTTTAAGGCGACCCCCCCACACGGCCGTTTTGGACGCCCCTCGGTTTGTCAGATATGAGAGCAGTTATCAGGTCAACAGGTGTTGCAGCGATGGAAGCGGGCAAGAGAAGTGGTTCAGATAGAAGTGATTGTACCCGACCTAAAAAGCCTCTGCATGTTTCTAATAAGCTCCACGAGCAGAAACGTGCTCAAACTAGGATCAATATTGGAGATGCTTTTTGAAAAATGGAGAGAGGTTAGAACACAGAAAGGTTTACAGACCCATGCAGAGCTGGATAAACACTGAAGCTACAGAGTCCACCACATGGCAACTTCGACTGTAGAGAGGAGGGGGCGGGCGGAGACAGCTCTCTACAATGTTTTTAATTTGGACTGCAGTACCTGTTTTAAACACTAGGTGTCAGAGATACATATTGCTCCTTTAAGACCATTTCATATTTCTTACATCCCTACAGTCCCATAAAACAGGGAAAACTTAATTTGTCAATTTGGAAAAGTTAAGGTATACTAGAAATACTCAGGAGTGAATGTGTGGAAAGAGGTTTCATCCTTTTTGATTCAGTAGTAAAAATCAAGTCTGGTTTCTACAGTACCGTTATGAAAACTTTCCATAAATTCAACACCGTATGAGCATTTAAAAGAGGATGATTTGACTAAAGTACAGAGATGAAAGCCCACTCAAGATACCCACTGGATAAAACACCTTAATGCAGCTCTCACTGCTAGAAAAGATTAGATTAACTCTGAGAGGTTCCTCTGATAAATTCAATAAATCACACAGCCACTCGTTATGCAGGAGGAGGATTCTGGATTGGACAAACATACTTTAGATCTGAGTGTATTTGCATGATTGCAGTCTCTTCTTAGTAAACAGACCCGTCCTTCCTTGGAGAAGAATAAAATACTAAACAGACCGAACTTTGTTGTGAAGGACAGCCGGGATAAAAAAAAAAGTGAGAAAGATCTCTATATTTATCAGCGAGAACAACATAGCCTTGAGCGCCGTCACATCCTCTCCTCCCCCCCGATCCATTAGCGCTCAGTTGTTCCCCTGCTTCCTGCCTCTCACCTCCCCATTCAGCCCTTCGGCGTTTTCACAGCAGGCTTGTCAGCTGCCAACACAAAGTGTACATCACACAAACCAGCAGCCCCTGATACTGTCGGAGGACTGCAGCGGTGAGAAGATTAACCCCTGAAACGTCTGACACAACATCTGTCTGTCCAGGCTGAAGTTAATTTAGATTACAAGATGGTTGTCAGGTTAGAGAACCAGCTGGGGTGTGTACGCTGCATCAAGATAAGCGGCTAAGCAAAGGGCAATTCATTTCCTGTACGGCTGGGTTGTTTTTACAAGTGACAGCGCGTAATAAAGGACCAACAGCCAGATTAAAAAGGCTCGGTGAACCCTTAGACTATACATAAATATGGACAATGTGACTCCATCTACTTTCCTTGTACAAAATTGAAGCAGAAATACTTGGTGATGGGTGCTGAAATACTGACCTGGTGATGTAATTTGGAAGCAAGACATTGCTGACCGATAAAACGTTTTGCCTTTATTAGATCGGACAGCTTAAACGAAACAGGAAATGTTAGGAGGAGAGAGTTGAGGATGACAGGCAGGAGAGGGCCGAGGTCGGATTCAAACCCACAGCTGCTTCGACAAGGACTTTAGCCTCTGTACATTGGGTGCGGAAAACTAACCGCTAGGTCTTCCAGCTCCCCAGATTATGGGAAAGTGAAATGACTCATGTAAGCGTCTGTTACATGTCCTCGAGTCGTTCCATCTTGTACTCTGCTCGTCTTGTAATGAACAGTGCAGCAGAAACATCCGTCAACAGAGCTGTCAATCATGATGCAACATCCGCTCTGCTTCTCATCAAATAAGTAATTAAAACTTAACTTCTCTTTAAAGAGAACACTTGGACATTAATCAGCATAGAAGCTAAATATTGTCATGTTTGAGAAAAAATGTATTTACTGTGTATTTTCGATTTTTCTAAATTTGCCCCATGTCCCATTCGTCAACATGGAGGAGGCTAGATGTATGACCTATACTGCATCCAGTCAGCAGGGGGAGCTCTAAAGATTTTCCCTTTTCTTACGCTCTTTGGCTGTCCATCCTTACAACGTCTATGAGTGAACCATAGACTGTAAATATGAATGTTTGAAGTCTGAGTGACGTCAGCCATCTTTTACTGCAGGGGGCTCCGGAGGCTCATCGGCAGCAGCCGCCATGTTGGAAATCCTGTCTCAGTCTAACTTTCAGACAACCTAACGACAGTCTGAGAGCTGGAGCTGAGGCGGGTTTTAAGCCTCCTGAAAAAACGTTAGATCACGCCCACCTGTCAATCATGTCAGCTACACGCCTAACTATGGATAACACGTATCGTTCATAAAATCAAAACAGAGCCTTTTTAAAAAAATTCACTCCCCTACAGTGTTTGCCCATGAAGACACTAACTAATCAGACATATTTAGTTTTTTCTACCAGGCTGTAAACATGTTTATTTATGCTGTTAAAACTGCTTGTTTGCCTGTGGTGTGTATGTGACTTCCTGTGTTCCTGGGGACAGCCTCTAGTGGACACTCGACGAACTGCAGGATTTTGCACTTCCGCATCGGCTTCATTTTTCAAGTTCAGAGGTTGCAGCTTGGGCTGAACCTTAACATTGTTAAACAGATGCGATCAGTTGTTTTAACCAATGACAGCTCATTCAGCAGTGTGTACTGTCTGACGCACGCTGACACATCTTTAATTAAAATGGCTCTCTGCTGTGAGCCTTGCTCTGCTTGAGTCTCACTGCTCTGTGCCTCAGGAAATGTGTTTTAATAGAGCACCATGGGGCTGCTCTGTACACCAAGCATATGGAAGATACTGATGATTCTTACACAACGTAACCAGCGAGAGGCTCCAACCTGAGCCCTATCAGTCATTATAAGAATGTTGATGCTCCTGAAACGACGTTATTTAAGATCTGTGAAAGAAAAATCCAATGTAAGTAAGTTTACCTGAAGCTTTTACTGTGAGACTGCACAGGTTCTGTAAAGTTCCTGGCTCTATATGGTTTTTAATTATTCATTGACCGACCATTGTGACAGACTCCTGCCTGTGTGCAAGGAAACCCCAGAGGCAGAGAAACACACCTGAGCCGTTCAAACTCCACATCGTCCACCAGGAAATCTCTGGTCTCCACCAGCTTGTGGATCTGCTGCAGCAGCTCTTCTTCTTTCTGCCGGTCCTCGTTGGATTTGTCCTTATCTGAAGCACAACATACCGGAGTTAGTACATTGTGCAAATAAAATGTGTAGTTTTGTCTGCATTTAAAATAAGTTGCATTTGACAAAGCTGATCTCGTTCTTCATCAAATGCATGCTTAAGATTTGTAAAAGGTTTAAGTGAGTAGGTTTAAATCAGTAAGTGACAGTGTCATCAGCATAGAAAACAAAACATGCTATGTTGAAGTGCTGGCTTCTCTGACAACAATGCAGCAGCCAGTATGTCCTCCTTCTAACTTTTTCTGATTCTGCTCCTGAATGCTCTGGATTTGTTTGGACCACAGAAGGTAGGCGGTTTAAGGCCCCCCCACACGGCCGTTTTGGACGCCCCTCAGTTTGCAAAATATGAGACCAGTTACCAACATGTGTTGCAGCGATGGAAGCGGGCAAGATAACTGGTTCAAATAGAAGTGGTAGAAAATAGTAGTGGGCCCATACCTGAACCTTGAGGTGCCAAATCCAATTTGTTTCTTCCACATTGACTTGATGACAAAACCAAAGGGACTCGTACCTGGTATGGACACCAGCTTGTGCAGCTCCTTCTTCAGACGTGTGATCTCTTTGCACAGCTGAATGTCATCCATCCTGCACAGGCATAGTGAACAAAAAAATATAAAACGCAACATGAAACACACACACACGTCGTCTGATTTAAAAGCGAGCGAGGGGTGAAATCTTGATTCTGAGATATGAAATCCAAGCAGACGGAGATTGATTCTGAGCTAATATTTCACACAGGAGATGATACAATCTTTTCTGAGCTCAAGTCCCTGCGGCGTCTCCGAGTCAGACAGCTTTCCCCTCCGCCTCTCTGTGTGTCACTGTTTCTCTTTCAATGGCTCTCGAGTCAGTGGATCATTTCTGACATTGAGGTGGGGGTGAAGACCCTCTGAGTCTTCATCGCTCAATGGAGTACGAGGCCCTCGTGTGACCCAGTATCACATCGACTGCACTTACACACACACACACACACACACACACACACATACACACACACACACACACACACACACACACACACACTGGCCCGTCTGGAATACAAATGACACACTTAACTCTCAGGAAGACTAAAAACACTCAGGGTTTGTTTGTATGTGGACCACTGGGAGGAAAAAGTGCTTGAAATCGTGACTCTCCATCTCCTTCCTTTCTCTTTCCCTCCTCCTTCCCCTCCTCTTAGGGTCTCTCTCATTCCCCCACATTAACTGCCTGATGCTTGCTTGCCACTCCTCACATTCCCCCGGCTGTCTGAGCAGTGTTACTGTCTATCTTTTCGAAGAGTAGATGAATAAATATCCATGCATTTGCCTGCTTTGTGGAAGCAAAAGGTAAAGCCATTGAATTTTTAATGGGAGCCAGATTGGGATGTGAAAGGAGAGAGATGCAGTGAATAATGGGCAACGCTGCAGGGAGGTGTGCTTCTGGTCCTCGCTGGTACTGTGTGGAATAAGTCAGAAGCAGTTGTAATATTTAGGGATGGGTGCGATTACTCAAGTACTCGATGGCGTCATTATTTGAGTGATGTTTTGTTCTGGTATGTGTTGTTTTAGGTTCAACTGTTTGCAGATGATGAACTCATCTACATGCCACCGACACCCAAAAGTGAAGGCAGTCATTTCTTCTTCTATGTCCAAAAGACTATCAAGCATGGATGAACATTAAGTACCTTTACTTGAATGAAAACAAGACTGAGGTCAGTGTGATCCAAATCAGACATCCTGAACTGTTGGATGCGGGGGCTCTTCCATCCATCCATTTTCTTCCACTAATCCGAAGTCGGGTCGCGGTGGCAGCAAGCGCAGTGAGTCAACCCAGACTTCCCTCTCCTCAGCAATGTTTTCCAGCTCCTCCTGGGGGATTCGGAAACATTCCCAGGCGAGACGGGATATATAATCCCTCCAGCAAACTCTGGGTCTAACCAGATGCCCGAACCACCTCAACTTGTGGGCACGCTTGGCTCTTTCTTTTACTGGCCCATATTCACCCCTCTGGTCAGAGTTTTGGGGTTTATATTGACAGTGTCCAGCTTTTTACAGTCGAGGAAAAGGTTTATGGCGCAGCTCGATTACTGTAGTTCTTTGTATTTGGGTTTTGACCCACCATGTCTCAATCAGCGCACACTGCACAGTCTATATTTTTGACCAGTCGTCTGAGCAAATACACCCCATAATAAACAAGCAAGAGGATAATTTCACAAGGATGATTTTGTAAATCGAAAATAAAATGCAGTGCTATGATGTTTTTTTAATCAGTCGGTCTGTTCCTATCCAGCTAAGAAGAGTATAAAACAGTATCAAATGGATGGCGCCGGTGGCCCAGTGGTTAGGGCTTGTCCCACTTGTACGGAGGCTATAGTCCTCCGAGCGTGCGGCCCGGGTTCAAATTTGAACTGTAGCTTCCTTCTCAAGTCATTACCCTCTAACTCGCCCTGATTTCTGACTCCATCCACTGTCCTATCGCTACAATAAGGCAAAGAAAGCCCCCCCCCTCCCCCCCCCACACAAACACAAAACAATGGATATCTTGTACAAGACTCAAAAGAGAAGAGACCTTATCTCTCACTGACGGTAAGGATCTGTTCATTACTTTTTTATTCAACATGTGCAGACCACGTCACATCACCTAAAAATAAGACAAACATATTCCAAAATCAGAACATCAGATGGTTGCCATGACAGCAAACAAAAGCAACATCCACTCACATGTATCTGAGCTCGGACTCCCTCCTGACCAGCACGTCTCTGATCCTCTCGATCTTAAAGAGCTCTCCCTCGATGTCATCCACGGTGATGGTGGAGTCGGCCATGGACACCACGTCGTCCTCTGCAAGAAGAAGAAGAAGAAGAAGAAGAAGAAGAAGAAGGAGAGAGGGAGACAAAGAGGGGTTGTTTTTTTTTCTTGATTGATTCAGTGAAATGTACAAATGTGTTGGAGGGAAAACAGTGAAGTATTAAAAGGGAATTTAAAGTTCTTCAACTGACAGAGACATGCACTCTCAGGAGCTTTTTAAAAATGATCTGCGTATGAATCTGCATTTTAAAGAGAAAAACACACAAATCGCAGCCAAATAACCATGTGTCGAGAGGCTGCCACGACTCGCTTGTCTGCTCCTTTTTCCCTATGCTCTCTCTCTCTCTCACACACACACACACACACACACACTGATTAACTGTGTAAACCCAGGTTGGTGGGTCAGCACAGGATATAAGCATTTACCACAGCATGGCTTTTGGCAAAATCAATTTCTTTGGTGAAATGACAAAAAAACGTTTCCGCAGAAATATCCTTTCCATATAAGGCTGAGAGGGTTGGTAAAATATTTGAAAAGTCTGTTTTCAAATTACTCAACAACAGTTTTCATAACTGGTACGATCGATCGGACCAAACAAAAAACTCCAAGAAATATTAAGTTCTGGAAAACTGTGTCCGTCTGAATGTCTGATATTATTTGGTGACGATATGAATCGATAAACTTGCAGCTCATAACTTGTCTCGAGTAACTAATCCAATGACTTCAGCAGACCAAATGTTCATGCAGGAACATCGGAATGGTTTATAATTGATTCTCCAGAACAATGAGATGCTATTAAGTAATCCCTGCAGCATTACCGTGTCTCACACAGCAGCAGCTCTGCCTCTGAGCGTCTGAAGAATCTGCACAGAGGATGGCTTGAAGGTTTGGGGAACATTAGTTTAAACGCCACGCTGTCTCGTTATGAACGTCAGTCACACATATCTCCTTTATAAACGTAAAATATGAAGAATTTTATGACAAATATCAAAATTAATGATAAGCGGACTCTACTCATGTTAGAAATATATTTTTTTGTTGAGTTCTTAAATCACCTCAAATATTTCCAACAGTTATCAAAGCCAGAGAAATCCTTCATTTTAGAGTTGTAACGGGATGATGAGCCGCCCTGACAGAAAGAATGTATATCGTTGCCGTGGAAACACCGGATGCTACGTCAAAGACAGCTGCATGAGGAAGCGTGAGCTGCTACTGAAAGCTGCTGTTCTGTTGCTGTATGAGCTGCTGTGATAAAAACATCATGTGAATTATACTCGGATAAGGGTTGCATATATTTATGCTTGGATATGACACAGTTCGATTAAATTATCCTCAATTTCCAGTTAATTCCCATGGAAAGTTTTCAATTTGGAAAATTTCCAAAATTCCACCGGCTTAACTTGCCATGGAAATTTACCGGAAATTTTCCACCTCTTTGCAACCCTAACTTGGATACGTCGTCTGTAAACATATTCTCTTTCTCAGGTCGGTTACGCCCGGTCGTCTTGACTACGGTCAACACAGAGTTTCGTTTTGACCGGGGGGGTCAAGTGGGGTGAGTACAGTAGCGGAGAGAATCACTCCCATGATTCCCCACCCGCCTCGACGCCATCTTTTGTTATTGTTTAATGATTGAGAGCCCCCTGGTGGTGTCCTTTAACTGTACCCTTTCAGAACCAAAGAAGGTTAAACTCTCAAATAAAGGAAATACCATGAACGTGCATTATGTGAGTTTATCTCAGACAACACTGAGGAACATATACAGAAACATCTGTGTGGTATGAAGAGGACATCAAAGGATTTCACACTGTCAGCTCCTATAAACTGTGTGCAGAGGCAGCAGCTGCATGAAGCACATCAAACTGCAACCAACTTCTACCAGCCATGCATGACAAAGTATCAACACCACATTTAATTCACCCTGAAATCCAAGCATGGTCGAGCCTTTTTAAAATAACTGAAAAGACGAGTCCTGACTGAACTGTTGAGGGAAAAATAACCTCTGCACCACTCTGGAGTCGTTCCATTTGATGTCTGTCACCTCCCTGTGGAGAGCTGCAGAGACGGACAGTACCATGAACACACAAGTACCAACACCGATGCCAAGGGTTCTGCCTCCTTCTTTATATCCTCTTTACACACATGCAGTTACTTAGCTGAGCTTTAGTATGTATTAACTGTATTCTAGTCAAATGTAGCCTGAGGGCAGAGCTCAGTGCGTTCAAAGACAAAAAGAAAAGAAAAGAAAAAGGCAGAACAGAGAATAATAATTCAGGCTGAGGTTCTCTGACTGCAGGGTAGAGGTGAGAGCACCATGGGAAGCATTACACAAGCTTGGTTATAAGTGTCGGGTTGTATGAACTCACATCCCTGCTGGGGGGGGGGGAGGGGGAGTCTGCTTTGTGTGACGGACTAAAAAGGGATCCTGAAGTACACACAGACACTCTGAACTGCTGCTGTGACTAAGAGGCTGACGTCAGAGTGGACTGGAACACAACCTCGACAAGTGGAAGGAAAAGAAGCAAGTGAACCGTCGCACAGAGTCGTAGGCCGTAGGTCATAATATTCACTTATGTTGTAGTGCTCAAAATCGACCGAGACCGGTCTCCAGACCACTTTCTGAAGGTCTCGTCTCGGAGATCTAAAGCATTTTGACTCGGTCTTGTCTCGGTCTCAGGCTGGGCGGACTCCAGATTTCAGACCATGACTGAAAGGCTATTTCTCCACGTCAGTACTTTGATTTGTAGGAAATCACCCCTTTCTAAAAGAACAATTAACTTCAATTCATTCATCATTAGTAATGTCCCACTGGTTTCGTCCCACTGTTATGGTCTAAGTGAGGGACACGCCCCCTGCACACAAGTTGGTGATTTCCCATGGATTTTTATGGTCTTGGTCTTGACTCAGTCTCGATCCTTAAATGTCTCGGTCTTGGTCTTGACTCAGTCTCGATCTCTAAATGTCTTGGTCTTGACTCAATCTCTAAATGTCTTGGTCTTGGTCTTAACTTGGTCTTGGTCTTGACTCAGTCTCGATCTCTAAATGTCTTGGTCTTGGTCTTAACTTGGTCTTGGTCTTGACTCAGTCTCAATCTCTAAATGTCTTGGTCTTGGTCTTGACTCAGACTCGATCTCTAAATGTCTTGGTCTTGGTCTTAACTTGGTCTTGGTCTTGACTCAGTCTCAATCTCTAAATGTCTTGGTCTTGGTCTTGACTCAGACTCGATCTCTAAATGTCTTGGTCTTAACTTGGTCTTGGTCTTGACTCAGTCTCAATCTCTAAATGTCTTGGTCTTGGTCTTGACTCAGACTCGATCTCTAAATGTCTTGGTCTTGGTCTTGACTCAGACTCGATCTCTAAATGTCTTGGTCTTGGTCTTAACTTGGTCTTGGTCTTGACTCAGTCTCAATCTCTAAATGTCTTGGTCTTGGTCTTGACTCAGACTCGATCTCTAAATGTCTTGGTCTTGGTCTTAACTTGGTCTTGGTCTTGACTCAGTCTCAATCTCTAAATGTCTTGGTCTTGGTCTTGACTCAGACTCGATCTCTAAATGTCTTGGTCTTGGTCTTAACTTGGTCTTGGTCTTGACTCAGTCTCAATCTCTAAATGTCTTGGTCTTGGTCTTAACTTGGTCTTGGTCTTGACTCAGTCTCAATCTCTAAATGTCTTGGTCTTGGTCTTGACTCAGACTCGACCTCTAAATGTCTTGGTCTTGACTCGGTCTCGATCTCTAAATGTCTTGGTCTTGACTCGGTCTCGATCTCTAAATGTCTTGGTCTTAACTCGGTCTCGATCTCTAAATGTCTTGGTCTTGACTCGGTCTCGATCTCTAAATGTCTTGGTCTTGACTCAGTCTCGATCTTTAAATGTCTTGGTCTTGACTCAGTCTCGATCTCTAAATGTCTTGGTCTTGACTCAGTCTCGATCTCTAAATGTCTTGGTCTTGACTAGGTCTCGATCTCTAAATGTCTTGGTCTTGACTCAGTCTCGATCTTTAAATGTCTTGGTCTTGACTCAGTCTCGATCTCTAAATGTCTTGGTCTTGACTCAGACTCGATCTCTAAATGTCTTGGTCTTGACTCAGTCTCGATCTCTAAATGTCTTGGTCTTGACTAGGTCTCGATCTCTAAATGTCTTGGTCTTGACTCAGTCTCGATCTCTAAATGTCTTGGTCTTGACTAGGTCTCGATCCCTAAATGTCTTGGTCTTAACTTGGTCGCGATCTCTAAATGTCTTGGTCTTGACTCGGTCTCGATCCCTTAATGTCTTGGTCTTGTCTCGGTCTCGATCTCTAAATGTCTTGGTCTTGTCTCGGTCTCGATCTCTAAATGTCTTGGTCTTGGTCTTGTCTTGGTCTCGGAGCACTCTGATCTCAGGTAGGTTAGTGTGGTCTTGTCTATAACACGAGTGTGAATACTAAATGTGACATCACATTTAGTGAGTAAGCGGACACCTGACAGATTGCAGGATTTTGCACTTCCGCATCAGCTTCATTTTCAAGAATCGGAGGTTGCCATTTGGTCATATCTTGCATATCTTGCACCCCCCAACCCCCATCCCCAACCCTGTGAGGTGCATATGTGAACGACCAGTGGGGAGCCACAACCTCACTGTTTGCACGCTCATGTCAGATTAAAAACTGGTTTAACTCTTTGGTATGCTACAGTAGCTAATGATCATAAACAGCCCTCTCTACTGCAGGTGAGCAGACCACTAACTCAGACAAGCTTCAATGACTATGACTGAGGACTCCCCATGTAGCTGACACTGTGAGGTGGGCTCAGGTAAAGAAGGACAACAACACTGTTTGGTTAGTCTCTCATTGAGCGATGCTGCAGAGGCGCTCTACGACACCTTGTTGTGGCACTGTGCAGATATGACTCATCACTAGACCTCTCTCAAGTGCTTCCTTCTTTACTTTCTCCTGTTTTTTCCCTACATCATAGTTGGGGGGGTTTCTTGCTTTTTCCATGATTTCACTCCATGTCTCCATGACATGACTCCCCGTGTGTGGATCCAAACCTCCAGAGATGCAGATGACATCACGAGCTCAGTCTCAAAGTTTATCTCTTTCTCAATGCCACAATGTGCAGTAATGAGGAGGAGGAAAAAGAGGAGGAGGAGGAGGAAGAAGAGGAGGAGGAAGAAGAGGAGGAGGAAGAAGAGGAGGAGGAGGAGGAGGAGGAAAAAGAGGAGGAGGAGGAAGAAGAGGAGGAGGAGGAAGAAGAGGAGGAGGAGGAGGAAAAAGAGGAGGAGGAGGAGGAAGAAGAGGAGGAGGAGGATGAGGAGGAAGAAGAGGTGTGAAAAGTGGAGGAAAATAAAGATGTGTAAACATCGAGGGGAGAATCCTGCAGAGCTTTGCAAACTTCCCACATGACTTCCACATTAACACTTTTCAGAAAACGTTAAAATTCTAGTAAAAATCAAATAATGTCAGGTCTGTTTTGATATCAGGGTCACATTGGGTCATTTCTTGCTTCCCTTTTTTAAAATTGCAGCTTAACTTCTGCACACAGACTGAAATTGCAGAACTACTTTGGACATGTTTTGGTGCTGAAACGTTGCCAATGTTTTGTTGTGAATTTTAGACAGTGCCCTCTCTCTCTCTCTCTCTCTCTCTCTCTATTTCCCTCACGGCAGCTTTTTGGTTAAAAAGGTAGAAAACCTGGGGCGCTGGTGGCGCAGTTGTTGGTGCGGCCGCCCCATGTGTGGAGGCTGTGGTCCTCCACGCGGGCGGCCCAGGCTCAAATCCCGCCTCTAGCTCCTTTACCACATGTCATTCCCTTCTCTCTCTCTCTCTCCCTGATTCCTGACTCTATCCACCGTTCCCATCTCTCCGATAAAGGCACTAAAAGCTCCAAAAATAAATCTTAAAAAAAAAAAAAAAAAGAGTGCTGTTAAATGGGGCCCACACTGGTTGGAGGACCCCCCCCCCCCCCCCCCCAATTGTGGGCGTTGTACATATTGAGGTATGTCTCATTAATTGATAATGTCCAATTAAGGGCTATGACCTGAAACGTCACATTTGGTGATTAACCTTACTACATGTGATCTGGAGCAGCTTCTGGTGTGAGGACTCACTTTTAACAAACACACACAAACACTGTCACACTCGTCTTTTAAGGCACTTCCCACCGGGTGAAACAGAGTGTGAGAGTGTGGTACCTCATTAAAAACCATCCCTATAATTAAATGGTGTGCACTCTCAAATGTAACTGTATAGCAGTTCAGACACTTGTGGATTCTTGACATTTTCAAGGCTGCTGTCTGAGCTGCAGCTAGAGAAATGCATCGATCTGTTCAGTCAACCATAAAAAAATACAACCCAGATGTGAGTCTAAAATATGATGGACACCAAAAACAACAATCCTGTTCTTCAAGTCAGCAGAGCACGAGGCTACCAACACTTTCAGATAATGTACATTTAGAATAAAACCACCTCATAAGACCCTCAGATCCCTCAGGACAACGTGTGATGGGAAGAAGAACAGCAGGTAAAGTTACACCTTGGTAGTAGTTAAAGTGATGGAGATTCATGAAATAAAACTGAATTCAAAACAACCTGCACAGGTGATATCCTTCTGTTTGTTGTTAGTTCACCTGGTTTGTCGGGGTCTTTGCTCCATTCAGTGCGCTCCAGTGATCCGTACTGAAGAGGAGGAGATCCTTGCTTCCTCTCCATCGGTCCGACAGCTGCTCCTCTCTTCTTCTTCTCCTCCTTCTTCTTCTTCTTCTCTCCCCACGCGTCCGGCTGCAGTGGCTGTGGAAACAGCGAAGGTGGGTGAAAACAGGACTACAGGGGAGGGTCCTGCGGTGTCAGTTCGCTGCTGTGACTCATTGAGTCGTCGCCGCTCAGTCACCAACCAACCTGTAGAGGCAGAGACCCTCCTCTATCAACTAATGCTACAGCGGGCTGCGTGATAGAGAACCAGCGCCATCCAGTGGCCGCGGCAGCACTTGAAAAGCTGTGAGATTCACTTAAAAGCAGACCCCATAAAGAAGTGGGGAAGCTTCCTTCAGACTCTCTCAATCTTCTTCTTTGCAATAATAAGTAGCAGTATTTAACATTATTCTTCAAGTGTTGTCATTATTTGCCAACATAGTCTTTTACAAAGTGATGAACCCCCCTCCTTCTTTTTTTATATTCAGTCATGTTACTCACCTGTTGGCAGGTACACGTATTAACAGTGAGATGTCCAATCAGGTGTTGTTTTTAAGTATTTTACAACTTTTCCAACCTTTTGTTGCCACTGTGCCAACATTTGTTTTTCCATGTTGTCTCCAAGATCACAAGTCTGCTTCACCTTACCTGAATTTGCCCCACCCCCAACATTATAAGGCCCGCCCTCAGGCTCTACTACTTCCTCTTTCCCTCCAAACCGAAGAGTGAGTGGGTTCAATGTCCTGCTAATCATCAAAACTCTGTTTTTATTTACATTTCACACAACGTCCCAACCCTACAAAAAATACAAACAACGTCTTACATAACAAAATAATTTATTTACACATTTACATTTCTGTTTTAATGACAAACATGTGCAAAATGTGTATGAAGTTTGGTTTATCCCTTTCCAGACCAAGCAGACACACACTCACACACCCTCCCATGATGACTTATCAAGCACCCGACAACGCCTGAGATCAGAATGTGTGATTAAACTTTATTATTAAAGATATGGTATATTTATGACTTCTATCTATACATCCAGGAATCTGTGTGTGTGTGTGTGTGTGTGTGTTAGTCGAGTTTCTACACAACCATTCGAACTTAAGACCCTGACACACCTAGCAGACGGCAAAGAACTAGTGGCGCTAAAGGTCGCCTCACAGCGCTTTTGTCTCGGCCAAAAAGTCGCACTTGAACACACAGCAAAGACTACAGCCGACAGCACGCGAGAGAGGAAATAACTCTCCATGCCAGCATGGGGTGGTAGTCCGTTTTTATGATAAGAGAAGACCATTTTCACACCGCTGTCGCTCACCACTCGTATTATAGGTAGCCCACTAATGGAGAATAATGTCTGATGAAAAGTAGAAAATGGCGCTGGCGTTGTCAGTTCTTGATCTTTCAGTGGAAAAAGTAAAGAAGAGGCGGGGGAGACAAATAAAGAGAAAGCGCATTAATGGGTGAAAGCATGGAGACTACAGCGGCATGCTCAAGGGGCTTTACTGAACCTGAGAGGAGAGCTGGAGATAAATTAAACCTTTCCGTTTGACTTTTACATGTTAGCTAACCGTGGTTAACAAACGTTGCATGGAATCACTCCGGCCCCTTTTGGTTTCCTCACTTTATTCTTTACATTTAGTTTGTTTACATATGTTCGGGAGGCTGTGACATATTTGACGGGCTCGTCTCACATTGGTGTTGTTTTTGTCGGCTTTTGTTCAAAGTGCAGCGCGGTCACGTGCTGCTGGTGGCGATTTGCATCATAGTTGTTGTTGTTGCTGCTATGAAACAGGTTCAGGTGTGACGACTTATTGACAAGGCACCAGTGAGCTGTCAACGGTCTCCAATCTTTCAACAGTCGTCATGTAATCTGGAGGAGTCTGTCTGCACTGTGTGTGTGTGTGTGTGTGTGTGTGTGTGTGTGTGTGTGTGTGTGTGTGTGTGTGTGTTGAGGCAGTGAACAGGTAGTGTGTCTTTGCAGTAAATTCCCTTCACATCCGAGGTTTTAGATCGCAGACTTCCACGTCCACAGAAAGATCTCTCTCCACTGAAGGGAAACATCGAGCCTCATTCACAAACCAACCCCAAGAAATGTTTTCTTAAAAACCCTCTTCTAAAGTTTTCAGGACGGCTCTGACATCCATTCAAGTTTTATCTTATCTGTGATTCGTTTTTTTACGGTGGCTGGGACGAGCAGAACAAAACTACAAATAGTGAAACACTTTGACGAAATTTGAGATGAAATGATAAAAATCTGTGACGTCTTTTAAATCGTCAGCTTTCAGAATGAATGTAGTCCTTGTATTTGTGCCCACTTATTTTTATCTTCCAGATTTTTACTTCATCTGGTGTTCTTTTCTCATTACAGCGTGAAGAACATCTTTTCTGATGGCGGCGCCGCCTGAACTCGTGCTATGACCTGATGTGTCTGTGCGCCCTGCATATTTTTAATCCTCTACTGACGCTTCTAAACATCATATCGTTTAATCAGCCTGTTTTGGTTTCATTCAAGAAAGCACTACATCCGCTTCAGAACTACTTCGGTAACTACCGGGGTTACCCACTTCTCTCGACTTCTCTTTTCCAATCCGCTGCGTCTTCACATCTCTGCGGCCTCATGCTCCTTTTATGAGAATAACAGGCGTCAATCTGTCTGTGCTAGTTGTGAAAAACATGCACGAGCCTCCAGTTTACGGGGACATGGCGTTCATCGATTTTTTTCTGTCTCAAGAACGAATTTAAGACAGTTGTTGAGGCTGTTTTGGTGAATGAGGCTGATGATGTTCTCTGGCATCAACAAAATCTGCATCTATGAATTGATTGTTTTCAAGTATGCACGATACAACAGGAGCTGGATAGCCTAGCGGTTATGTTGTACAGAGGGTACAAGCGGCTGTGGGTTCAAATCCCTTTGCTGCACCCCCTCCCCCCCTCCACTCTCTCCTCCCTAACATCTCCCGTCTCTCCTCAGCTGTCCAGTAAAGGCAAAAAAGGCCTCAAAAATAATATCATAAACAATACTTCATCCCTGAAGAGCGACACACTTAACGGTGTTCAATCGTCCCCCGCGGCGTGATTACATTTTGTTCTCGTTACTGTCAGAGGAGGTGTCAGGGTTGTTCCAAAAGACTCGCTGATACTGTTTGTGTTCAAAAAGAGAAAGACGTCTCCCTCTACACTTTGGCTGTCGGTCCTGACAGAACTGAAACGTTCTGGTTCCAGGAGCCGCTCAGAGATGACTCCACTCCTGGTTTCATATGTCAGACGGGGGACTCCCCGTTGCCATGGAAGCAACAAACGACCGACGTTTTCCACGATCATATACACAAGCCCCGACAGTCGTCATCGTAAACGTTCCTCTCCGCGTCGTCCTTACATCATGTCATGTGATGATGCCGGCGAATGTGTTGATGGGTAGAGGGAGTCCTTTGTTCATGTATTTGCTCAGGCCGGCGTCTTTGTTCTCTCCCAGCTTTAACTTGGACCGCATGGTTTTCTGGACGCAGTATCCCGGATCGAGACACGGGGTGATCTCCACGCTGAAACACACAAATAAAACAAACGAGTTAAAACGACACATTTGAGCAGCTCTTTGAACACCTACGACCTTAATGATGATGATGATGATGATGAGGATAGTTTTGTTTGATTAGGACGATGACAATATATATTCAAGAAACAGCTATCAATGTTGTGCTTCATCTCTGGTCACTTCCTGTCAGCACCTGTGGTCACTTCCTGTCAGCACCTGTGTGTCCAATCAGACTTAAAGCCTCCTCTCTACATCCTTGCTTTTGCTGTTCTTACGCTCTGATCTACATAGCTTTGGATAAAAGCGACTGCCAAATGAATTTTAGAAAGTCCATTTCACCTCAAGTTGCTCCCGCTGCCTTTTAACCCAATCTGCATCCAAGCTGTTTTGGCCGTCAATAAACGTGGCGTACCCTCCACTCGAGCACGGGGATGTGTGGTGGGAGTGGTTGCAGACAAAGTCTAATTTAGAAAGTGATCTATTCATCCGAGAGAGAAACTAAAGACAGCGTTCCGGTTAAACCCTCGTCGACACTGTCATCACTTATTGGACGTCTCTGTTATGTGTTGGTGGTTTCATATGAACCACACAATTTAATGATGGCTGTCAATGGTCAGTTTAATATAACCACCACTGACACACCACACCGTTATACGACCTTTACTTAGAAGTTGTGTGAGGTACATCTGAGGCTCCACTCTCTTCCCTTAAAAAAGTTTCTTTCAAAGTTTTTGATACCACGAGTTTAACAACGATCAGATCTTCATTCATTTTCTATTTTACAGCATCGAAAAGCAGAAAGCTTTATAAAAACTACAGATCCTCTGTCATATTTGAAGCTGAGAGAGACAGAAAAGTCAGCTTCAAAGTTTGTTTTATCTGAGAAGAGCAGCAGCGAACAGATCAACAACGGAGGCCTTCACCCCCCCACCCCCCCGCCCGACCTGCACGGGAAAAGCGGTATAGATAATAGATGTATTGATGTTTGAAATTCTGGTATCCTGGCAACCGTGCTCACCTCATCACATCTTTGTAGGACCTGTGAGGATCTTTGTCCAGCGTGAGAGTGAAGGTTCGATTCTCCAGAGAGCGAATCTTTATGTTGTTGCTGCGAATACTCGTCTGAATTCAAACAAAAAGGAGAAAGGGATTGACTCGTTTATAAAGTGTTCTTCAGGGAACATTCAGGAGAGATCTGAACAATGTGAGAGACGACATCGTCTCCACTCACCACGCTGTTGTTCTTAGATTTGGTCGGAGATTCGTTCAGCGTCAGCGTCAAACAGTTCAGATCTGAGAGACAAAGGAAGAATGAATAAAGAGAGTTTGATATGTCATAAAACAAACAAACAAATAAATCAAAAATACAGAGTTTAAGAGATGACACTGAACCTTCTGCTTCATTGGAGGGGATAGCGCTGATCTGAGCGCCGGTCATTCTGACCGAGAGTCCTTTGTCGACATCTCGTCCACTTAGCGTCACCTTCACACACACACACACACACACACACACACAAACAATATGAGAGCACACACACAAAGCACGCCCGTTTCAAATTTTAAGGATTCACACTAGAGATGGAACCGATCCGATCTTATATCAGTATCGGGTCAGATATTTATGTTATTTACGCATCAGATATCTCACTGAAAGATGGTTGAACACTGCTCACATATTGTCTCCATGACGACAGCTCCTTCTATTTGATCAAAAGTACAATTCTTACACTTCAATTTAAAAGATTTACTTTGAAAAACCTGACAGCAGTCGTTGCTGCTTCCTGTTTGGAGGAGCCAGCACAAAGTTCAGATACATGTCTTTGAAATGTTTTACATTTTATGTATTTATATATTTTATTGCTCCTTGAATAATAATAAATATACTAATTTGTATTTAGAAATACACTTTAACAGATATTTGCACACTAAAGGTTAATCACATTTCTAGGATGTCTTTTATTTATAATTCTGAAATTTTAAGTCTAGTTTTTAAAAACTGATCTCAGTATTTGTGATGTCTTGTTTTTTGGGCCTAAATGGTATTTGTTAGTTTTGTGTGGTGTCTAATTTCCTGCAAAGGGTAAATAAAATACTCATCTATCTTTCATCTATCTATCTGTAATAATCTGGGTCACATGTGAGTGTTAGACAAACATGGTGAGGTGTGTTTTGGATATTTTGTGACCTTTAAGGCGTTTAAAGATAACCGTTATGTAAGGATGTGTGTGAAACCTTTTCAGGAATCAAACAAAATCAAACTTACCCGTTTGTAATTAATCGAGACAACCGCTCCGCAAAGCTCCCCTGAACTCTTCCTCTGTTTATCTGATACAGAAAAAGCGTGTCGTCAGACTTGGTGGTTACACAACAACAAATAAAATCAACCAAAAACATCAGAGGGGACAAGAGGAAAAGTCGTCCACACGTTTCCTGGATTCACCTTTCGTCGACGCCATGAACTGTCTGAAGTCGGGGAACTCGACTTCCAGATGGGTAAGAAAGACGTCCTCCACAGGATCCTTAGTGCTGCTGTTGAAGGTGATCTAACGGGGGGGGGGGGGTACACATTACTTGAATGAATAATGTGAGTACAGCAGGTTCTGGTGTTTGTAGTGTGATCATATTGAGATGAGGTAAATGAAAATGCATATCGATACCTTAACGAAGTAGATGGTGAAGTAGACGGACTGCTGGCCGGTTCGGACGTAGTACGATATGACATCAGACACGATGGGGTCTTTCGGCATACTTGCGTTTGCTTGTTGCTAGAGAAGAAGAAGAAGAAAAAAAAAAAGAAGACGTGAAGTGAAGCTGCACGTCTGCATGAGGCTGCAACCTCAGACTTATTCTGGTCTCAGTGTGGTCATCATCCGGTGAAGAAAAGGAGGCATGTCAACTTCTTGTCAGGTAACGCAGCCGTGCACCGTAATGAGTCACTTCAGGAACAAACGGTGACCTCGCTGTAGTTTTAAAGCGAGTGAATTATTTGCGGGTTTGCACATATTTCCTGTCTGATCAGGAAATAAAAGATCTCAAACATGCAGTAAAAAGTAATGGTGCGTTGTCGGTCATGCAGCGGCCGTTGTCAACAAACTGTTGTCATGGAGACAGGGCGGAGGTGCAGCGCTTTTCTTCTCAGCTCACAAACGCTTCATGTAAGCAGCTCCACAGCCAGCGCTTTTCTGCCCGGATAAAAACGCTAGGTGGACACGGAGCCTTAAGGCAGACAAACAGTTTGAATGAAAATCTTCTTTTCTTTGAACGCTCTTTCGTTTAAATATTTAAATAGTCATATAATGTCTATTTAAATATTCTACATGTTATGTTTCATGCTGTGTCTCCTCATTCAGAGCTCACTGCGGTTTCGAGGCGTCTTTCAGTTCAGCTCGCTGTGGCTGTGGCTTCAGTGAAATCAACGCATTCATTTTTCCGGCAGCAGAAGTTGTTATGCAACTTCCTGCGCCTCGACTCGCACACATTGACTAAATGGGATGCGGTAATGTGTTGACATTTTCATAGAGGCTCAATCATTCAGACACACTTGAGCTGCAGAGAAATATAAACTAAAAGAGAATCGACTTTTTTTTCTGAACCACTCCGACACAAACAAGGATGTCATCTCATTTTGTTGTATAGATTTGAAGTGTACTGTACCATTGCTGCCAGTTTGGGGATCATGCAGCCTAATCCCTTGATGTTTGTGTTGTACCACGGGTCCACCATGCTCAGGTAGGAGCCCAGAGAGCAGAGCTTTCCCTTCAACTCAGGGATGTTTTCCTAGAAAAGACATGAGCATAAATGTGGGATCAAAAAAAAAAGTGTGCCTTCAGGCCTCAATACAGGTTAAAATTAAAGGTCACATATTCTGTAAAATCCACTTCACCATGTTTCTCTAACTCTAATATGTATCTCTAGTCTGTCTACAAATCCCCTATCCTCTCCGTCTTTTTCCTGCTCCACTTTTCAGAAAATGTGTGCTCAAACAGGCCGTTTGGAGATTTTCCCTTCATGACATCACAAAGGGCAGTAACCCCTCCCCCAGGTGGGTGACACTCCCACAGCTAGGTGTTTGTTCTGCCCTCTGAGTCTGCCTTCTCACCGTAAACAATAGGACATGGAGCGAGAAAGACAGAGACATCCAAACCCTTCCAGAGAGGGGGCGTGGACAGACCCAGCTCATTTACATATTTAAAGGTACAGACACAGAAACAGCCTGTTCTGAGCAGGGCTGAAATAGAGGGGTTTATAGACATGATCAAATACAGGATCAGAGTGGATTTAGAACAAGAAACCTCACACACATGTTTTGAGGAGCTCTGAGACTTATGAGGTGCGTGCCTCAGTATTTTACACCGGACTTTCTAGATGAAAAATTTGGTATTTAAAGAAAGTACATCTACATTTTGGCGCCCCCTGTTGATGAAGGGGTATGTCATATCTATTTGCTGATCTTGACCTGTACATGTGTATGTGATATTTTTTGAAAATCCTATCCTTTCTGTTTTCAGTCAAAATGATCCCTCATTAAGACTCCCTGCTGTGGAAAATGTTTTTTAAAAAGTCTGTTTCTGCAGCAGCATGTTTATTGCCTCGTCTGTCACCGACCCCAGGGCCGGGGTTTCACTTTGTAGAAATGGTCAAAGTATTTTAGCTCATTAAGAGGAATGAATATGATATTCAGTTGTATAACCATCTAAAAAAAAACCTCCTCACAGGAGCGTTACGATTCTTGATGTCAGTAGAAAATTGTTCTCAGGTGATTTCCCATCACTTAATTACAGAGTGTTTCTCATGCATCGTCACTACACTGTTACATAAAGCAGAGGTGTGGTGACTCTTCACACAGTAACAGGCTGGTGGGTGTGTTGGCAAGAGGAAGTTGTTGGCTTTACCTTGCTGGGGGAGATGGGAGTTGTGGGCTTGCAAACAGGGATGTAGTAAAACTGGAGGTTGACTTTCATTGCAAGAAAAAGCTTCCGCGCTTCCCTTTTCCTGCAGAAAGAAAAACCCCAAAATACATGAGAAGCGCAAAATGTTTGTGTGACGATCCCAGAGAGAAGGTTTCAGAATTCAACATGTGACATTTGAAAAACGAGAAGTACAGCTTAGCAGTAAAACCAAAAAACGTATTCAAACAAAGATCTGCATCTTCTTTCTTGTTGTGCTGACATCTTGTGGAATATTGTAAACCCTCACCTGAAGAAGTAGTAAGCCTTAGCGAGGCGTCCGAGGACCCTGTCGTCTCCCATGGCGACTATCCTGGCAGTGAAGTGTTTCTGCTGCTTGTTGAAGGAGTGTCGCAGGACGCTGCTTCCCACCATCCTCTGACGAGTCGAGCCTCTCTCTCCCCCACTCCCTCCTCCCACCTGGCTTGCGTGGTCCTCCAAAGTGTCCTGCATCAGCAGCATGTTGTCCTTCATCGTCGGCTTCATCTTGATGGCTTTACGTCGGGACAGCCTTGAGTCTTGCTCGCTGGGAGAAAAAAAACCAAGTGTTT
Source organism: Labrus mixtus (assembly GCF_963584025.1). Classification (NCBI taxonomy): domain Eukaryota; kingdom Metazoa; phylum Chordata; class Actinopteri; order Labriformes; family Labridae; genus Labrus; species Labrus mixtus. Next base: position 32,447,808 of record NC_083613.1, on the reverse strand, counting down.
ACGGTCATATTCAAAGTCCTAATCGTTTTCATCTGATATGTGGTTTGGAAACTAAAACATGCGATGCAAAAGTACTTTTTGTATGTCAAATCGATTTAAATAGATAGGAATGTTTTTACCTCTTGCATTGCTCCAGTGGTGCACTCAGGCTGGCAGAGTCCAGAGACGACGACAGGGAGGGATCGGCGCCGGGGGGCAGGTCTCTCTCGATGCCGCTGTCGTTGGACATGACGGAGAAGCGCGTCATGTCGGAGGGCGTCAGCTCGCTGGGAGACTCGCCCAGCTCGGGGTCCTCCTGGCTGAGGGAGAACTGCTCCGACATGGAGCTCGATCGCAACCACTTGGTCAGCACTCGCCCTGTTTAACGTTTTGAAGATAAATCATTCAGAGGAAGTGGACAGTCACGGAGCAAACCAGCAGAAACCACATCAAGGAATGACCCTTAGTCCTGTCAATAATTATTAAGACTTGAGCACAGACATGAGTTTCCTGCTTTGTGTAATTTTATCTTTCAGAGCTTTAGGATGTACATGCACTCTTTTCATTGAATTGTCTTTGAATACAAATCTTGGCAGCTTTTTGAAAACTTAAAATCAAGAAGGAATGCATATAAAGGAAATACCCCCGCCTAAACTTGTTTCAATTAAAGAATTTTGGGCAACAACATGTGCACATGTCAGCCTCTTTCACTTCAGCTGACTGGTTGAAACAACTTCCTGTAGACCCCCCACTGTGTTGGGAGAAACTCACAGATATCCAGCGCCTCCGTCCACAGGTGGAAGCTCATGTCAGGGTTAGGGAGAGGGCAGTCACACAGCGGGCCGCCGACAGACAATGGCTCTGCAATACACACACACACACACACACACACAGAAGGAAGACTGATAAGAAGAGACCAAAACTGTCACAATGACACTCAAAACAAGACAACTCACAGAGCTTCCTGTCTGTGAACACTTCTCTTTCTCTCTATCTCTCTCTCTCTCTCTCTCTCGCTCTCTCTCTCTCTCTCTCTCTCTCTCTGTCAGCTCCTGAGCGGAGGGAAGAGCAGGTTGATCGGACGAGTCGCTGACTTGACACTTTGTGTGGAACAGAGTGGATGTATCGAGAATAGATATCCGGAAAATTATAAAAATACAGACATCTGACTCGACTGATTTAACCAAAGAGGAAAACGCTTTTATAGAATGGGGGTCACATGTTTGATCTCTAGGGTCTCTGTGGCCACAGGAAACACGTCCATCACCGGGAGCTCAGGCTTAAGTCCAACACTGAACTCTGAACTCGCCGACAGAGAAGACGATCAGTTTCCATCAAGAAGAGAGAGAAACAATTCACTAATCAAAGCTTTATTACTACAAACTAGACCTGCATGACACAAAATAAATCTGCAATGTGCAATAACATTATCAATTATTACGAGTTACCTGAATTTTAAACTTTAATGCAATACTAATAAACATCAAACTATATCCATAAATGTTTTTATTAGGGCCTGACAGATATGAGAGTTTTGGTTCCAATATCGATATTAGGGAGAGAAAAAATCTGATACCGATCTGTCCACTGATATCTTTCTTAGATCTATGTTCGATCTGTAGAGATAGATAGATGTAGATATACACATTCATATTGGCGCATATCTGTGACAAGAATAGCCGATAGTCACTTGATATTCTAATATCGGCCGATATTATTGGCTGGCCGATTAATCGGTTAATACCATGCCAATAATAATAGGAGTCCTAAGCACTGGTTGGTTAATTCTTTTTTTTTTTTTATACCAAAAATTCCAATCAAACTCCTGCACAATGTCTACATTTTTACAATTTAATTTTGGTACCTAAACATAGAACCCACACATTTTTGCAAATGAGACAATGTCACATCCTCAGCTCTCTTTAGGAGACGCAAAAGGACTTGAGAAACTTCTGTATATGCCGACCTATGATTTTTTTTTCTTTAAGGTTTAATTTTCTTGAAGGGCAAAAAATATGACTGAAAATCTGTAGATTAAAAGAAGAAACAACCATGGTACTTTTTGGTTCTATTGAAAGTAAAAAAAACAAAAAAATAGACAGACTGGCATCTTTCTCATGATCATGATCTGTCCTTTTGATAATTAGTGTAGAATTTCTATGTATAGTGTGTATATGTGTGTGTATGTATATGTGTGTATGTTTGTCTTGTATGTCATTGTTTAGTTACTCTGCTGTGTTTTAAGTAGGAAAATAATAAGATTTTTCCAACACTGTATTGTAGGTTCATCTTGGTGTTCTTGATTTGTACTTTGCCTGTTATTGTGCTATCATTTATTTCTATTTTTGTCTTTTTCTGAGTGGACCCGAGGAAGAGTAGTCGCTACTTAGGTAGTGACTAATGGGGATCCAAATAAACAATAAACAATGATTTGAAGGGGAGGTGAGTGCTTCAAAAGTGTACATGAGCATGAGGGACAAACATGTGTCAAGTTTAAAGCAGCCGTCATTTCTTATATTTGATCTCTGGTTTGTTTAAAAGGTAGACAGCAGCTCTTGTGGTTGTCCTTTCTTGATTTAGACAAAGACAGAGCAGCCGTGGCTGACCACAGAGACCTCCTCCTACCTGAATCTGCATCAGAGACGATCTCGCTGTACAGCTGCTGAAGACGCCCCCTCAGCGCTGCACCCTCCCCTCTGACACCTTCCTCCGCACTCTGCTCCACAGTCGCCGTCACTTCCTGAAAGTGCGTCTCCACGTCTTGGCCCATGTCCTGTCCGAGCAGCAACCACACACACAAAACACAAAGGAAGATAAATACACACGGACTCTGTATTAATAGCAAAGAGGCGAGGGGTCAATAGCGCTGGCGTGTGTCTGCCTACGTGTGCGTCCTGCTGAGGTGTTACTTTAGGCTCAGTGCCAGGAGACACTTCCACCGCTCAGCTTTAAGACAACAGACCTTCATTCAGGAAGTTTCATACGACATGTAAAGATAGCACAGAGACTCTGAAGCTATTTTTAGATCAAGCAGAAAACTTCGCTGCCATCACCAAAAACCTCATGAATCACTCCGATGAGTACTCCACACACGCTCTATGTGTCCTGTGTTTATTTCTTCCCCCCTTCAGCAGCTACAGTCAGTATTTTCAGTTGTGCATCCACAAGGGAAAACATTGGTAACTTTGCTAAAAGTAATAACAGAGGTTGTGAAACAGTCAGGACCAAAAAAAAACATCTTAGTCACATTTTCTTCCACAGACTAGAGACACACGTTTCAAACCTGTCAAAGACAACATAAATGTTATATCATGCAATGTCATGTGTTCCAGAAGCTTAAGTTCAAGCCATAAAATTTACCTCCTTCTAACAGTTATGTCCATTTGTTGTATTAGGGCTGTGACATACCGGGTTTTTATACGATTCGAGTAAAAATCAAAGTTTATCAATCTAAGTTTTGATACCATGGCAACAACAATACAACAAGAGGTTTATTTTTAGAGATAGGACAGTGGATAGAGCGAGAAATCGGGGAGAGAGAGTGCAGGAAAGGAGCCACAGACCGGATTTGAATCTGGGTCGACGCTTAGAGGACTACAGCCTCTGCACCCGCTCTAACCACTAGGCTAACTGAGCCCCGAATTTCATGTTTTTAATTGACAAAAAAACTCCTTAACACTTTCTTAACAGCACAAATGCATTGGCAACATTTTGGTATCAGTGAGTTGCCAACAAGCTTCTGTACTTTTAATAGTATCGATCATGAAAATAGAGGAGACTGTTTCGTCTCTAAAACTGTGGTTTTAAAAAGTTTAATATAATTGAAAATTGGACATCTTCATGTTGAGCAGATTATTGTTGTCCTCTCACATTTAAGCACATTTGGGAGGCATTAGCTCAGTCTGTAGGGACTTGGGTTTGGATGCTGGTTCAAGTCCTGGTGCGGACCAAAATATGGAAGTTGGTCTTGTTGCTGAAGAGGTGCCAGGTCAGCCCTGGTACGCTATCTGCATAGCGGTGTGTAGCAGCCCCACTCTGACATCTCTCCATTATTGCTCCTGTTTGTGCATGTGTGTACATCTGGTCTATGTGTGTGAGAAGCATGTCAGTGACAGGGATTAATAAAGCATGTAAAATAAACAAAATAAAATAAATTACAGCAAGCACCTGGTCGTCAGCAGTGGAGATGGATGAGGGGTGGTTGTGGCTAGAATTGGCCATCTACTTCTAACTAAAGCAGTGGTTTTTATTCTGCAGTCGTGTCATTAGGTTAGATACTGAATCACAAAAAACAGCTCCAGAGGGCACAGCTGTCACTGTGTAAAATGGCATTATCAGCAGCTTTACACTCAGCGTAGCATCCTCTGTCATCAGTGTGTGAAAGGGAGACAGTTGACATGCTGTGTAAAGGGCTTTGAGTAGCTGGAAGTCTAAAAATAAAAGCTCTATAGAAAGGCAGTTTTTTTCTCATAAATGCTTACAGCCGTCATGGTGCACTTGTTGCTATACAGGATGTGTTCAGACAGGAATGGGCCAGGCTCCTAGAAAGAGGAGTATATTGATTTATAAGTTCCCCTTGGTGTTCTTTATCAAGTCCTGAGATTATTTCAATGGATTTTTCTGTCAGTCAAACTTCACCGATAAAATTGGCGTCTTTATTTCTGCTATTCTCCTACAGATGGCCAAAGAAGGCTATCCATGTTCATGTTGTTTGTTTGTTTGGATCCCCATTAGCCTCAGCATAGCAATAAACTATTCTTCATGGGGTCTGAAGTTTGCAATGTGACAATACAATTTACTCGTGCAGCTTTATTCTTTATACTTGACCAAACCACAGAGCAGTAGTCTAGGCTTGATTGACTTGTTGTGTCTTTTCACACCTTTTGATCACGGACAAAGTATCTCCCATTTCAGTTTCTAATTTCTGTACACGCTTGTCAAATCTGTCGTCAATGATAAGTTTAAGTTTGACATCTTTTTCTTGCTTTATCAAAGTCTGATTTATACTCAGATCAAGCTTTAGTTTAGATCATAAAGAGTAACTACCACCGACTTTAACTCTCTCTCTCTAAATTAGTTAATCTAAATTGATATCTCCTTCTGCTAAATATATGTTGGAGTCATCCGCATACATCGACATAAGTGCTTCTTCTAATGCTGAGGGAAGATCATTAGTGGAAATTGTGAACAAGAGTGGCCCGAGACAGCTTCCTTGTGGCACTCCATGTTTGGTTTTTCACTTAATTCATAAGTTAGAACCAGCACAAGAAAGCCCAATTACAGCTTAAAAATCAGTTTCTTGTGCTCACCAGAAACTGTCAGGTAAGCACGAGAAACCTCCTCGTGCTCACAACTTTTTTTCTGGTGCGCAGCAAAACTGATTTTTTCTGCCAATATCTTCTTGAGGGCATATAGTTTTCGTTAGCGTTTTATAAAGCTTTGCGAGTCCAGAAAAAAAGCTTTGGTTTAAAAAGCAAACCTACAATCAACAGAACAGAACAAGACTCAGACAGCAAACAGCCTAAGGATGACAACAATATTCACAGCGACCTTAAAGGGTAGGCACTAAGTGAGGACAAACGAACTGTAAATAAAAAGTCCCACTGACCTTCAGCGCTTGAGCCAGTTTCTGCCCGTCGCACTGCTTCGCTCCTAAAGCAGCCTGGATGGAGTGTTGGACCACGCTGCGCATGTGATCTAGAGGACTCAGACATCCACCTGCAGCTGATGCAGACGCCTCGATATCCCCCATAAGGACTTTTCCCAAAGAACCAGAGAAGATTTCTGGATCCGCAAAAACAAAGACCCTGCAGAGATTTACATCACATTATAGTTACAGATATGGAAGCCACACTCAGACAGGTGAAACAGTATTTGAAGATGACTCACCTCTCCTGAAAGGGATAGTGTTCACTCTTTAGTCTCTGCTCTGCTGTGACCATCCTCCGATACATCAGACCTGCCGATCAAACTGGTATTTAATTATGCTGTATGATTGCAATCGCTTGTAACTGACACATACGGTACATGATGAAAGGACAGTTATAAAACTCTGTTGTAATATTTTTTGTTTCTATCTTTCAGGTTTGGCTCCATTCCTCTCTGTCAGTGTTTCCAGTTTGTGTCTTTGCAATTACAAGAGTATGATTTAAAGTAGGGCTGTCAGCTGTCAGAGTCCCGTTTGTTGGCACCAGAATCAACACATACTGTACGTAAAGTTCCTCCCAGGAGCTTAAGGCGAGGCAGGTTTATTTCTAAAGCTTCTATTTCAGCAACAAGGCGTCAAAAGCATCACGACAAAGACATTAAAATAGAACATTTAAAAATCACTAAAATAAACAAATAAGTATCACGGAAAAGTAGGGTTCAACCGATATGTATTTTTGAGGCCGATACCGATAACGATATTATCGAAAAGAAAAATTCTGATACTGATATATTGGCCGATATCTTTCTTTGATCTATGTAGAGATAGATATTTACACACATTTATTGGGTTGATCCTTCAAATGCAGTTATCAAACACTTGTGGTCCCTGACCACAGAGTCTTACTGTCCCCAAGACCTGCTGGTCTCCCCTAATCTAAATGGATTCTGTTTAACAATCCACCTCAGATCGTCTTCCCGAGGATTCAGGCTCACAGGCTGCTCAGTCTGTGTCGAGTCACAGCTCACAGGCTGGTTCAGACTTCCAGATGAGCCCATGCGGAGGCACCCTACACAACCCAACTCTAGTAACCAATTGGAACCTCAGAATGCCTGAAAGGTGAAACTGAACTAGCAGCTATTTGTTCAGCCCTGATGGCAATGTACAATTCACCACTTCTTTTCATTTTATTACAAGCTGAGATTTGAACAATACCTGGAACAACCCGTTCTGTTCTGATCTGTCTCGCGTAGCTGAGGCCTAAAGTGCAGTAGGGCTGAGGGAAGGTCAGGAGTCTCTTACAAAATGCATATACCCTCTTGTACAGCTCGTCTGGAATGAAGGCTGTCTGGAAGATCAATAAACAAACAAAAGGTTAGCAATTAGACTCAGCAGTTTTCTAATGTATTTAAAGGTTACCCAATAGTAATTAAAATGTGACTCAAGGATTAGGCAGACAAGAATTCCTTTCTAATGTTTATTTCCTTGTTCGTTACTGGAAAAAGAAACCCAATTATCCTGTTTGGTTGTTTTTACAGTAACGACGCAGACACTCCCTAAATGGCACACCTTAAATGATGTCACTGTCAGGAACTTTTGATGAACTCAACATAGGGGATTTTTGTTGACGCATTGTGGTATAACCTCTGTAGCAAGATATAATCACACATCACCCGAAACCTTATAGCCTTATAATAACAGTTCTCCTAATTTGATTAAACAGCTGTGTTATCAGGTCAAACCAACAGGTGTTGCAGCGATGGAAGCGGGCAAGAGAACTGGTTCAGACAGAAGTGATTGTACCCCGGGTCGGGGGGGGGATCAGGGTGTAAGGGATGTCAACAAAAACAAAAAAAAACAGAAGCCTCTTAAAAGGAGACATTTTTGGTAGAACTATAGAATTGGATTGCATCATATTGCATAAGTGATCATAATGTTTGGACTGATTGTTGATTATATATCTTAGTCACATTTTACACCCCAAAAGGAGGAGAAGAGACCGTACCTGAATGATGGCATACATCAGTGTGTGGAGCAGGGGGATGATGCATTTGCGGGAGTCCCATCTCTCAGCCTGCAGAGAACACAAACACTTTATCAGATATCCCCATTTCAGCTTCTACGGAGGACTGTACAATGCTACTTTAAAGGTGCTATATAAATAAAGTCATCATTATACTTGAGCTAAAAACCATTGATGAACGGATTGATTGGTCCATTTATACAAAAATTAAAAAAAATTAAATGCAGTTTTTAAAAATAATATCCCTTTTTTATACAATTACAGAAGTTGATTGATTGAAAAAAACTGTGAATAATTATCATGATGATCAATTTCCAGTGGAAACATGACATCATAGGGATACAACTGGACCAGATTCTCCATCCAGACAACCTCCAACAAGTCAGGATAATGGGATGGTAGTACTTGTGATTATCTTGCTAGATTTTCTATTGGATTGTAAATATTAAAAGGAAGTCATGACTGTCTACAATGAGTGAGAAGCTCGAGTCCTGCTGGCTGTGTTGTTGTCGGGCTTGTTTTCACCGTCTCCTCGACTTTATCCATAACTTTTTTTTATCCTTCACGAAAGTTTCTGTACAAAAGTAATCCCAAACTATCGCCCATTCTTCTGCTGTCTGCCATGTTTGTTTACTCTAAAGTCAAGTTTTAACATGAGAGAGTTTGTGAGGTTTTGAGGGTCTGGACGGAACAAAAATGAACAAAAATGCTAAATCTATAACTGTTGGTTGTCATGTGTAGGGGTCTCTCAAATTTTTCTGCACCTTATTGAAACCTTTCAGTGTGTTCCAGGTTTCACATTTGAAAAACCACATACAGATCATTTTCAGCCGCAGTCGTCAAAGGTACAAAAACAAAGACAACATCAGTGCACAAGCTAAGATCTCCTACCTTCTCCAGCTCTTTTATCAGCACCCAGAGCAGAGTTAAGCTGTTTGCAGGATTGTTTTGAACCTTCTTGTGAAGTGTCCATCTCAGCATGCCTGCACGCACACGCACACACACACACACACACACACACACACACAAAGTATTAATGGAAGCAAACCTGTTGAATGTGTCAGACTTCTCTCCATCACACCACTAATCCAAAATATGTCTGATGACTAACAGCTGAACTGCCTTCACACCGGGCTGACACATCGAATGATTCCATTGTGTCTTCAACACAAGCAGGCAGACTTTAATAAATGTGTGTTCAGGGCGGAACAGTTTTTGTAGTTACAGAGAAAAAGGCGTTGAGGGCTAGGTCCCAAATAAAGTTGTCATCACATAATCCTCATTTTTAGAAACACTGAACCACTGTTTCAGTCGACAAGTTTCTCTCTGGCTGCTGTGAGTGATCACAGCCAACAGCGAGGACAGATAAAACTCAATGCTAAAAATTTTTTTCAATATCTCAAGGCTTTTTTCTTAATTTTAATGTGTTTTGTCAGGATCATTTTGTACCTTTGTTGAAACAGTCTGGCGGCTGTTGTTGGTCTGTTTCCCTGGGCAGCACAGCCTGGATGCTGCGGTACAGCTCGGCCTCTGGGACTGTCGGGGAGCAGCCGACTGATGGAGAGATCGAGAGGTTTTGATGTTAAAGTCTCAATATGAAAGGTGTTAAAAGTAGCAGCAACTTTTGATTTAAAGGTCACATATTCTCCTCCTCTTCAACCAGTTTAAATAAGTCTCAGATCTCCTCAAAACATGTCTGTGAAGTTTATCCTGCATTTGATCATGTCTATAAACCCCTCTATTTCAGCCCTGCTCAGAACAGGCTGTTTCTGTGTCTGTACCTTTAAGTATGTAAATGAGCTGGGTCTGACCACACCCCCTCTCTGGAAGGGCTTGGGTGTACTCTGGCTTTCTCGCTCCTATTGTTTACTGTGAGAAGGCAGACTCAGAGGGCAGAACAGACACCTAGCTGTGGGAGTGTCACCCACCTGGGGGAGGGGCTACTGCCTGCATGAAGGGAAAATCTCCAAACGGCCTGTTTGAGCACACATTTTCTGAAAAGTGGAGCAGGTAAAAAGATGGACAGGATGGACTTTTCTCATGATTGGGGGGTTTGTTGTAGGCATGCAACAATTCTCAATAAAATATTGAACCGTTCGGTACGGCATCCACGGTCCAATACTGACTTGCGGTTTTAACGGTTTGGCGTTTAACTAGTTTCCGCACATTGTATTTCTCTCTAAATTGGTTCTGTTTATGTGTGCCTGTGAGTCAGTGCGCAGGGATGAGGAAACCCGGCCCGCCAAGTGAGTTAATAGCCAATCACCACCCGCTACAGATTGGTGACGCTGACAACAACATTACTTTTAGCACGGCGAGCAGTGAGGAGCACTGAAGGGCCGCTAGGGCCGGTACAGTGACAGTCTATAGATCATACAGGCTGCAGTCATTGCTTAAGTAGCGTCTCACTATAGACCAGTTTCTGATAGTGTGGAGCGAGCATGTGCGCCTGGAAAACATGTACTGCGCAGTGTTTCCCACTCGTCCAGGTATATTAACGGCCGCAAGCGCCCTTTTTTCGAAAGCCTCCCTCCCTCAATATGTCAAAATCATGCATTAAAAAATAACTGTGGGTCTGCGAACGTGAGAGGGAGAGAGAGCTATACGGGTGAGCGAGAGTCGGGGATCGTGCCATTACACATATAAGTGGACGGACAAGAAACAAAAAGTGAAATTGATCATCTGCTCTACAGTTTACATGTTAACCAGTGAAGTATGTGAACTACATGGCAGGCTGCTGTCTGTTAACTAACTGATGTCTTTCAACATCAACTGAGTGCTCCTCTGCGTCTGCGCATCACCCTCACTGCTCTTATTAAAAACTCTAAACTGATCATAAACCACGTCTGAACCTTCAGTGTGAGGTTTGATGTCTTTTGAAATGTTCTTAAATCGCTTGAGCTGCTGTTAATACTCAAAATATTTACAATACTGAACATTACAAGAATAAGAGAGGAGCAATAATCGTAACTAAAAGAGAAATATGACAGTATGCCACCAATGCACTTTTTTGTTGACATTCATTGAGCTAATTGTAGTTTACTTCATGTTCAAATCTAATCTGACCTTTGCAATAGGCTGAAAGGAGAGCACCTGAATTTGTTTTGCTTCACAGTAAAAAAAATAGTTTTAAAATGAAAAAAAGTAGCTCTCTTTCTTAATCCCTTGATGTTCTGTAAAATTGCCTAAAACACTTAACACTGGAAACATTTTAACGGCCCGGCCCGTCAGAACCGAACCGTGACCAAAAAACCGAGGTACGTATTGAACCGTGGGCTGACTGTATTGTTGCATCCCTAGTTTGTTGACAGAATAGGGTCACATATGAGTGCTAGAGAAACATGGTGAAGTGTATTTTGTATAATATGTGACCGCTAAACCGTTGGATTCCACTTTTTTAAAATACTCAATACATTGATTTGAGGCAAGAATAGTTTTGTCACAATACTAGATTTTTTATATTTTGATACGTTTTAGGTCCAATTCAAATATATATAGATACCTGTTTGATACCCCGGCAAGATAAATGCAAAAATAATGCAGCTCAATCATCCCTTCTGGGCCTCCGTACATGTGTGGTGGTGACTGTGTCTGAAGAAACCCTGTCCTCTGACGGGATTTTACTGTTTTGTTTTGGTTGACATGGGAAGTTTTGGGCAAGGAGCTGGTGTGTGTCCTATTCAAACCAGCAACTATGAGGAACTAAAAGTAGCAGCAGAGAAGGGAAAATATAATCATAGTGAGACAAAATGCCAAGCGCGTAAAGCTTGTAACAAAATGAGGTTGAAACTTGTGTTGGCTTTTGACTTCCTGTTGGACAGCCAGGTTAGCTTGTGCTAGCGTGCGGTACCGTACAGTGTAGGTACAATCAGTAAACGTCCACACTACGCCCTGCAGTGAGTGTGCTTCAGGGGGCGATGAGCCCAGGAGGAGGGGCCCAGTTTGTCGTTTTTTTAAGCTTCTTATTCTTCTATAATATTGATTCAATTTTTGACAACCTAAGGCCAGAAACATGTAACTGAATGAGTGCAGACTTTTTAATTAAGCAATTATAATAATTATGCAAAATGGAGATTAAAGCTTTCACTGAGTGTGTTTCTGTACGTACCTGTTGACTCCATGCTGCACATACTGCTCGTGTTATCCCACAGGGCCCTGTTGGTCATGTCTCACATGCATTGTGATTGTCTCAGCTGTAAAAAAAAAGAAGAAACGGACAGGAAGAGTCAATCGAGTTTTGAGCAACGTAAGCTTTTTTTCTGTCTGCTTGCTAAATTTACACACATACACCGAGGGGAAACTTTCTCAGTTCACAGTGAGATAAAGAAATCATCGAGAGGCCTCCAATGAACATTTAAGAAGTGCAGGTGCTGCTGAAGACTTCGATCTTAAAGTGTGGTGTTTAAAGTCTACAGAGGTGAACACCTACACACACATTTACACACCTACAAGAACACACTTGTGGCTACATGAGTACGTGACATCTCTAAAACCTCCTCAACACTGTAGAGACATACTGCCAAATCTAGACCTACGGCTAGGTTTCAGAGCCAACAGTACGAGAAGTGATTAGAGCCAGACTGATTTGTCACAGCCAGCCAATATTTTAAGCCGATATTAGCATATTCAGTGGCTATCGTATCAGCTAATTTTACCGCAGATTTGTGCCGATATTACTAGATTTATTAACAAGGTAAAAAACATTTGAATTACACTAGCAGTTCTCTTTCACCAGCAGAGGGCGCTATATGGATTACAACAAGCAGTGTCAAGCTGTGATGCACGTACATGCACAGTTACTTTCCAGTTGAGTAACCATCTTGTCTTTATTCTAAATCTTTTCCACAAGTGTTTGATAACTGCATTTGAGGGATCAACAAAATAAATATCTAAATCTATCTATCTCTACAGATCGAACATTGATCTTAGAAAGATATCGGCCGATATATCTGTATCAGATTTTTCCTCTTACTAATCTTGATGTCGGTATTGGCCCCAAAAATCCATATCGGTCAGTTCCTACCTCTCTGTGATTCTTAACAGTTTGTTTGAGTGATCAATCTCCCTCTACAGATTGAACATAGATCTAAGAAATATATTGATATCTGTATCGGCCCCAAAAATCCCATATGGGTCGGGCCCAAATAGTCATAAAAGTCACACTTCTAAATGCTTTGTTTATTAATTGATTGATTATCTATCTTATTGTTTTAGGCTCTGTAACTTTAGCAGATCGACTTGTCTATTGATTGGAATCTGCACACTTTATGCACCTCTGCACTTTTACCCATGTACCATGCATTTACACGGTTTCATGTTGTCTGAGTTTTATTAAGAATATGTGACTCTTTCTGCAACCAGGGGTACAAATAAAGTCACCTGAACCTGAACCTGAAGTCGTCGTTAATTAAACGAGAGACCATAAAAACCCCAACTAGACACAAATAGAAAAATCCATAATTCTGAATTAGCACTTGAAAGAGCACTGTCCGAACTGCAAAGACGTTGGCAACGTGTATGTGCAACAGTGGACATTCTTGGTCATTAAAAACAAGAAGATTGCGTGGGGCTGGTAGCCGAGCCGAGTATGTACTTTCCCGCATGTCATACCCCACTCTCTCTCTCTCTCTCTCTCCCTGATTTCTGACTCTATCCACTGTCCTCTCTCTAAAATAAACCTTAAAAATACCATAACAAGAAATTGCCCAATATTGAGTGCTTAGGTGTTGTATTCTTGTTGCCATGGTATCCAAACAGGTACGGATATTGTCTGTTCTTTACAGGAAACACAACAAAGTTTCAAATGTGGATATGTGACAACCTGAACCTCAGTGTGAAAGAATCAACATAAATCTAAAATCCTAAATCAAAGATGGATCCAAAACAAACCTGATGTTCACTTCATGGAACTCACACGCTAACCTCTTAGATGATAATTACAAGAAATCAAAACTTCCAAACATACGATCGTAACAGTTCATTTCCAGTTGTTTTCAAGTTAAAGAGTAACAGGTGTGAAGTAGAGATAATATCCCACAAACTTACCCTGCGCTGTTCAGGCATGGAGTAAACAGGTCGGATACGTCCACACGCTGCGCTCTCTGTACTGAAACTAACTGTGTGACACACGCAGAGAGAGAGAGTGAGAGAGAGAGAGGGAGGCAGAGAGAGAGAGAGAGAGAGAGAGAGAGAGAGAGTCACAGCTGAGAACAGCAACTATCTGCTGAGTGTATTTCCTCTTGTGACGACGTGTGTGCACAAATAAGCTGCACCTTCCAGTGTTATTTAACAGTTACAAGGAGTAACCACTAATGCTGTGTGTGTGTGTGTGTGTGTGTGTGTGTGTGTGTGCATGCAGAAAGTGTATAGAAAACGGGGTGAGAGTGTACAGTATGTGTGTTAAAGAGTCATAACATGCTTGAATAATGCTCAGTTTGGCTGTTTGTGTTCGTTTCCATTGTTTCCCACACACACACACACACACACACACACACACACACACACACACACACACACACACACACACACCCACACACCCACACACACACACACACACACACACACACACACACAGCGCAGTGTCCACAGGGTGTGTGTGTGTGTCCAATGAAAAGAATGTGTGATGTGATTTAGCCCTGATCCCTCTGAGAAATGCAGTACTTTGAAAAATGTTGCCTTAACAGCGCTGCCTCAGCAGCTGAACACTGCCGGTTTGACCACAGGCTTCCGTTTGCCTGTTTATTCACTAATTTCTCTCTCTCTCACTTTCGTTCTCTGTCTCTGTTCTTTTCTCTCGCACTCTGTCTCTATCTACACTCATAAAATTAAACATAAGGGTCCAGATCCCCCAAGGGTTCAATGGAGTATAACTGTTCTAGTCCCTGGGGGAGTTAAAGGTGCGAGTATCCTGTAGTCTCTTCTCCCCTTGGTGGGTTTGTGTGTTCATCTGGAGCGGGGCATGGATCACACAGGTCTGCAGCTCACCTGCAATAAGACCACCATCACTTGCTACAAGAAATAAGCCCAACTCAGTCTTCCACTTGTCATCAGATCCCCGTTTACCCAGCCTCCTTTTTGAAAGTTTTTGATAATCCGGCCCTTTCCTGACTCCAGATTTTGGTGCCATCTGCCCTTCATAATTCAACACCCAACTCCAAGACCCCGACCACCTCCCTAACCGAGCCAGCCTCTAACCCTGAAGACTCTGGGAACTCTGACACCGCTACCCCTCTCACCCCCCTCGGACCTTCTCGCTTTAGACCGGCCAGTAACCCCTTACACTGTCAACCTCGTACAACAAACACTGTTTCCACTGATTGTGGGTAAATCAGCATTTAAAAAAAAACCACACATCACACAATAAAATTTAAGGGCTCAAGGCCAGAGAGGTTCAAGTCCCCATTACATATAAGAACTAAAAGGACCTGGGGGTTCAAGGGCCCATAAAGTAAGAGTTTCAAGTCCTAGGGTTTTCTAGGTCCTGTAAAATGTGAGGGCTCAAGGACCTAAACATAAGTGTTCAGGGACCAGGAGGTTCAAGGTAAGGCCTGAAGGACCCATAAAATATTAGGACTCAAGGCCCTACGGTGGCTGTGGTTCAGCGGTAGAGTCGGTCTCTCAACAGGAAGGTCGAGGGTTCGATCCCCAGCTCCTGCAGCCACATGTCCGATGTGTCTTTGGGCAAGACACTTAACCCCAGGTTGACCTGCTGCTTCATTGACAGCGAATGAATGTGTATGAATGGGATTAGTCACTTTACTCAGCATCCTCTACCATCAGTGTGTGAATGTGTAGGTGTGACCTGTGGAGCTATACGAGCTCAGATCCATTAACTATCTAGGGGTCCAAGGCTGCCTTGAATACAAGGGGGGTTTCTTGGGGGTTCAAGGCTTCAAGAATATGAAGTCTTATTTTTACTAAATTATGTTTTTAATGCTCTGATCTTAAACGGTGTGAAGCACGTTGAATTGCTCTTTGTATGAATGGCGCTCTCTAAACACAGAGAAGACTGCTGCTAAATAAATATGAACTAAAATGAAAATACAGAAGTTATTTTGTGTGAATGACGAACTGCGTGCAAGAAAAAGGAATCATATGCACGCCACACATGCACAAACAGAAACCATCAGGGCAGTGTAGGTGCAAACACACACACCACACTTCCTCTGTCAGAATGAGTGGGCAGATGACGCACACTATATTTAGACACACATGCAGACAGACAGGCTGAAACAGAGCGCAGAGAAAGAGAGAGAGAGAGAGAGAGAGAGAGGGTAGGAAGGGCAAGAGTCTGAAAAGCACATAAATAGATGCACCACATCATCATTCACAAACTTTCCAAATAAGAAGCTCTGAAAAAGCTCAGTCTGCAGAAAGTCTGCAGACGTGGTCAGATAGCAGCATCCAGTTGTTATTGTGGCTACAGCACGCCTCGATACCAGAAAGATATTCAATGTGTGATACCCATACACAACCTTATGATAATGACTTGGAGTGCGGTTAACAAACAAAGATCGCAGAGTGTTTGAAAGCTATGACTCACAGATTGTTTCTTTCTATCTGAGTTTGCAACATGTAAACTTCTTAAAGGTGCACTAACTCTAACATGTGTCCCTAGTCTGTCTTCAAACCCCCCAATGATGAGAAAAGTCCATCCTCTCTGTCTTTTGCCTGCTCCACTTTTCAGAAAATGTGTGCTCAAACAGGCCGTTTGGAGATTTTCCCTTCATGACATCACAAAGGACAGTAGCCCCTCCCCCCAGGTGGGTGACACTCCCACAGCTAGGTGTCTGTTCTGTCCTCTGAGTCTGCCTTCTCGCCGTAAACAATAGGACATGGAGCGAGAAAGCACCAAGTACACCCGAGCCCTTCCAGAGAGGGGGCGTGGTCAGACACAGCTCATTTACATTTAAAGGTACAGACACAGAAACAGCCTGTTCTGAGTAGGGCTGAAATAGAGGGGTTTATAGACATGATCAAATACAGGATCAGAGTGGATTTAGAACAAGAAACTTCACACACATGTTTTGAGGAGCTCTGAGACTTATTTAAACTGATTGAAGAGGGGGAGAATATGCCCCCGCTTAATAAAAAATAAACCCAAAAAGCTTATTTTTCAGAACAAAATTGGCACTGATCAATCAGAGGATAGCAGATATCTGCATCTGGCTGTTTCAAAGTAGTGTGAAAGCATGATCATAATAACCAGCCTGACCAACAATGGGTAAAATAAAAGCATGCTGAGAAAGAAAGATGGCTTGTCTTCATGTAATAGTTTCAGTAGATGGCTGTTCAACATGTGGCTTTTTTCCGCTGGAGGTTTCTGCATCTGGAAGGCCATTTTTTTCCTTACCACTGTCACTTCGCTAAATTTTGCTCAAGTGCTGTGGTCATGGTGATTCATGTTTGGTCGTTGTAAATAACATAACAAAGAGTACGGTCTAGACCTGCTCTTTTTGTAATGTGTCTTGAGATGACTTGCTCATATCCCAGTAATGATGAAATTGCAATAAACTGCTCAGTAGTGCAAAGCTTATATCAAACTAAATATCCAAATCTAAGACATACATTCTCTCAAGAACACAAGTTTTTCTTTTTTTTTGTGTTTAGAAAACTAACTTTTGATCATAAGTGGTTATTACAAAAAAAGTAGCGACCGACCGATATGGAATTTTTGGGGCCGATACCGATATTTAGGAGCAAAAATTCAGATACCAACATATTAGCCGATATCTTTCTTTAATCTTTTGTTACATTTATTGTGTTGATCCCTCAAATACAGTTATCAAACACTTTATAATGAAGACAAGTCATTTACTCTTGCATCACCGCTCAACGCTCTGGAGAGTGAAATCCATACAGCGCCCTCTGCTGGTGAAAGAGAACTGCTAGTGTAACACAATGAAACTCCAATTAAAGTCCATTTGACTGGTGAATAAATCTAGTCATATCTGTGCATATCTTGCCATAAAATTAGTCAATATGATAGTCACTGGATACGCTGATATCGGTATTATCGGCTGGTCGATTAATCGGTCGGGCTCAACAAAAAGGGGATTGTAGAAAATGAATGGAGCTGATGTGTGTAAGGATATGAAATACTGCAGAAACACAAAAGTGCATTCAACGCTGCAGATGCACAAAGAACCAAAGATGCAAAAACTGTCACTATCAACACAATGTGTTGTCATGGTGTTGCAAACGCTGCAGTTTGTTATCTTAAATATGTGACCAACACTCCAAATGTCATAAATCAGAGTGATCTTAACATTCCTAGCGTGTTTTTCATTATTGCCAGGAATTCCTTGATCAGCACACATTGTTTCTTTAGCCGTTCCAGTAACAAGTGTCTCATGACTCAAGAAATGTTCTAATAGAGCTCAAGCTGAAAGGCTATAAAAAGTGCCAAGCCCCCGTATGCTAGTAAGGCGTTTAAACTTCCTCCATGACTGTTACCTGATCCAAGTTTTGACTACCAACACTTTCTAACTACACCTCCGCTATGCATGCAGGCAGCCACCGCCGTGTGTCGCGGCGAGCAGCTGAAGTTTTCAAACAATGCTGCAAAACAGAAAACAGGATCACTCGTTTCCGTTCAGGCGCACTGCAGACGTCTCAGGCCACAGGAAGGACCTGACGGCGATGTGTGGAAGTGCGTTCACAAGAGCAAGAGAGAGAGGAGGTGGTGCCGAGGTGTTGCAGTGGAGGGGTGGGTTTGTTTGAGTGTACGTGTGTACGTGTGTGTGTGTGTGTGTGTGTGTGTGTGTGTGTGTGTGTGTGTGTGTGTGTGTGTGTGTGTGTGAGTGTGTGTGTGTCGGTTGACTTGAATGGAAATCCCCAGCGCAGGATAGCATGGGGTCTATTTGTACAGATGGGCCTCAGTGTCTCTTACTTCCAACCAGAAGCTAAGAGCGCCGCCATTGTTCTCGATGCTGTTTGCTTACAGCGAGAAAAACCTGAACTCAAGTTGAAGTAGAGCACTTTCTCTCCCTTGTACGGGACTGTGAATATGTGGAGAGAAGACAGAAGCTTAATGAATGAATGTGTCTTTCCATGGAGCATTAAGAGTTTACCTTTGAGCTTTAAAACATTCAAAAAGTTTTAATGATCCTAGTAAAAATTAAATGATGTTGATATCGGTTTTGATACCACAACAACAAAGAAAGTCCTACACACCAAATGTCTTGTTTTAACTTACAGAAAATGCATGCAAACTCCTGCACACAATGTCTAAATTGCACAAACACAATTTATTTCTGCAGTTTAGACTGAGCTCTATTTCTTTACGTTGCAGCAGCATTGTGTAAACATGTGACAGAAATCTGATTTATTTTTTAAAGCTTTGAAACCTACGATGTTATCGATCATGAAACTAACTGAGAATGTGTTGTTTTAAAACCTGTGGTATCAACAGGATGGAAGTATTTCAGATTTTGACGAGGCACAGATGGTCTAACGGTTAGGCCGCGCCCCATGTACGGAGGCAAAACCCTCCAAGCGGGCTGAACAGTTTCAAATCCCACCTGTGGCTCCTCTCCTGCACATCATTCCCCCACTCTCTCTATCTCCACAATGTACTGCTGTCCTATCACAAAAAATTAAGGCAAAAAGCCAAAAGATACATGCTCATAAAATATTGACAGCCTTAATATTAAACTGAATTCTGAAAAGAGAAATAGTTAAAACCAGGGGTGGGAATCACACAGTCACCATACAATAAGATAAGCTTTAGGAGTTTTCTCCTCCTGTGATGATTGCTTCATATTGCAGGACAGTCATATGACAGTACATATCAATGTATGATAAGCTGCAGAATACAAAATGCCTCTGAGAAGGTGCATCATGTAATCCTGTTTACTTCTTTCTCAGCCAATTAACATCAACTCACTTTACCATAAATCATGCTACAATATAAGCACCACCGCAGGAGTCATGAAGTACTGCTGCAGGTCAAATTGGCATGGACATCTACTTAGAGCGACATATTTTAAACTGAAATAACAATATTTGAGGCCAGCCTTTTGGTAGTTGGATTACACAAGTCAGGACGACGATATTTTAGCATTTAGATCATTTGTCCAACCCCAATTCAAAACTTGTTTAAAACCCCTATTTCCATTTTTCTTTGGAAATACTGTTTGTTTGTCACTACTTTATGTTTTTTTTCTTGTTTTTTCAGTCGCTATAAAGCACTTTGAATTGCATTTCATTTGTATGAAATGTGCTTTATAAAAAAAGCTTGATTGAGTGCTCAAACACACGTGCAATCGTTTTCAAAATGTTGCAAAGAAACCTTAAAACAGTCAACGGTTAATTCAGTGAGAGCAGCAGGGGGATATCAATCACAGTGATTTCCTGTATCAACATGCAGGACAATATGAGGAAGTCCTATAGGGCCAGTGGACTGTGTGTGTGTGTGTGTGTGTGTGTGTGTGTGTGTGTGTGTGTGTGTGTGTGTGTGTGTGTGTGTGTGTAAACCTGCCTCCTAAGTGCCTCAAAACCAGTACAAACTCTTAAAAACCTGCAACAAACACACAGATATAAATCTGTTAAAAAATAAGACAAAGCTGACAGGGCTGGTGTCGAGGGTCTGATGGGACGGGGTGAAGATTTACGCTGTCAGGCATGGCGTGCTAAATCCATCAGGGAAGAGGAAGACAGATAGGAAGAGGTAGCGATAAAAAGGGGTTTCCCAAGAAGGTGTGTGTGTGTGTGTGTCTGTGTGTTTTATGGTCCCTTCTGTGGGGTCTGATGGTGAGAACCGGGTCATTAGGTCCATTAGGGGTCAGTTGAGGATGTGCCAGTGGGTTTGAATGTGAAAATAAAAGCCTCAGATTCAGAGTTTTGAACAAACACTATTCAGATGCACGAGTCGATGCTCACTCAGGTCACCATGTGGTGGACTCTGAAGCTTCAGTGTTTATCCAGCTCTGCATGGGTCTGTAAACCTTTCTGTGTTCTAACCTCTCTCCATTTTTCAAAAACATCTCCAATATTGATCCTAGTTTGAGCACGTTTCTGCTCGTGGAGCTTATTAGAAACATGCAGAGGCTTTTTAGGTCGGGTACAATCATTTCTATCTGAACCACTTCTCTTGCCCGCTTCCATCGCTGCAACACCTGTTGGTTTGACCTGATAACTGCTCTCATATCTGGCAAACCGAGGGGCATCCAAAACGGCCGTGTGGGGGTCAGCCTTTAAAACCGCCTACCTTCTCTGGTCCAAACAAATCCAGAGCATTCAGGACCAGAATCTGAAGTTAGAAGGAGGACATACTGGCTGTTGCATATTTGTCAGAAAAGCCAGCACTTCAACATAGCATGTTTCCTTAATGTCTGATCAGACGGTCACTTCATCATTTAATTCAGTAGATATGTTACATACTCTAAATGCCTGCAGCTTGTCACATGCTGATGGTTAGATTTGTTTTCTCACTATATGTATCATGCTGATTGTTTTTATAGATAATCTAATTGATATAAAAGAGGGACATGGTTCAGTTTTAATCAACTTACTGTCAGTCAGTGTTCAAAGAACTGTTCTCTTATTTCTACATCTTTCCCCCCTTTTGTTCTCGTCTGCTTGAGAAACTCTTCAAAGTCCTCCTCACAGTTTTTCACCTCAGGAGCTCTCTCAAGGGCTTTGTGAATAACTTTCATCTTTAGCAGGATCTAGTCTTAATTCCTAGAAAATGTCCTGATTCTAAGAATTTAGAATCTAGTTTCGTCACTAGGAGAAACTCTCTGTAGAAGAAAGTGTTATGAATACAGTCCCTGAATTTGTGTTTTTAAACCTTCGTCGCGCATTGAAATATCAGAGATTTATTGGTTTAAACACGTCTGATTGAAAGTATTGATGTATTTTTACAACCTTTTCAGGCACAAACTTACAAATTCTCTGTTGTGTTTCACATGAAAATGCCTTGTGGTTTGCAAGACTGTTCTTTAAAAAGACAACATGGGCTGTACATGAACACAATGAATTGTCAAGTGCATGATCCTTTGAATCTTAAAGAGGACATATTATCCACCTTCTCCACCTTTTCAAACAGTCCCCCTGTGGTCTAAATGAAACATCTGTGCTGTGGTCAAAATATAACATGAATCAAGCACCAGAGGAGGTTTGTGACCCTGTATAAACCAGCTCTCTCAGAACGCTCCGTTTTGGTGTGTGTGTCTCTTTAAATGCAATGAGCCCCCCCCCCCCGAGTTTCCCCAGTAGATATCACTCCTCTGTAGAGAGAATAAAAATGGCGGACCTGCTCAAAAGTTTTGTTCTAGGCTGGAGGTGGAGTCCATGGGTGGAGATACCAGGGGAGGGGAGGTTTTTTTTTAACCAGAATCCCACTGTGACATCACAAGGAGAGCACATTTGAAACGGAGCATTTTTCTCTGTGTTGTAAGACTTATGCAGACCACAAACAAAGGACTGGATGGGTTTATTTCACATTTTGTGGGTCAGTAGACTCTCAATATATGTTCAGAAACACTGTAGAAGTGGATATTTTATCATATGTCCCCTTTAAACAAACTGTCGCTCACTCCTTACTTCGATTTCAGCGGGCTTACACTTATTTTAAGGCACTGTGGTAAGCATAATAAGGAGATCACAGGAGGTTAAATGAGGTCACTGGCTCTAAAATGATCTTACTGCTACAAGCACAGGATGTACAAAGTGCGTCACAAACAAAAGTTTATAGACACAAATAGATCCACTGACACACGAAATCAGTGGCATAAAATATCCCCGTGAAGCTTTCCAGGGAGCCCACAGGCACACCCGTTTTGATTTCTTCTCCCTCTCGCAGGACAAAACAGGAGGCCGTGCCACAAACTGAAGGCAGTCTGCGGCTGTCTGCATTCTAGGAGCTGCCGCGTGGCCAATTACGAGAGAGTTGTAATAACTCCAGGCAAGGTTGTCATTAAAATGTGGGGACGAGTTTAACTGGAAAATTCAACAATTACATGGGTTGACGAGAGCCCCACACTGAAGGACAACATGTGCATGAAATAAAAGATGTAGCCTAGAGATGCTGAAACAAAGCTCACTAGTGATGATTAAAATAAGTGATTAATCTGCAGAATATTATTACTCATCCTTAAGTCAACAAACCGTCTGGAGGTAGTGAAGTTAGCATCCTAAAGTTTGTTTTCTAAAGATCTTAAATGTACTTCTAACAACAGCAAGGGCGTCAACGTCTCAGAGCTGAAACAGGAAATGTGTGCCTTAAAAATTACTTTGAGGATTACCTTGTTCTAAGAAAAGTTTCAGATTCCTTTTCTTGAAAACCGAATGCTTTTTATGATTTGTAAACTAAGGTTGTAACCAAGTGGAAACCTCAAATGTTCAAAAGTGAAGCCAATGCAGATGTGCAAAAACCTGCAGTTCCTTGAGTGTCCATTAGAGGGTGACTGCAGAAGCACAGGAAGTCACATACACAACCATTCAAAAAAGCCTGTTTTTACAGCAGAGATTAACATGTTTACAGCCTGGTTAAAAAAAACCCACATAGATGTGATTAGTTATTGTCCTCATGGGCACACACTTTACACACTTGGTAGAATAATAATATTAAAATTCAAACATATCGATTCCCGTTTCAATACCACAACAACAAAAATACAAGTCCTGAGCAACAATTGGTAACTTCTTGTTTCTAATTACCAAAAAATGCTAAACAACTCAAGATTTATTAAGGCTGTCAAAATGTTCAATACTTCAATATAAAGTAGTGCCAAACTTTTTTTTAACATTTTTAACTCTAAGCTGCTGCATGTGAAAGAGAGAGAGCAGCAGGGTTCTAATCAAATCCACATCCACAGGTTGGCATGTTCTGATGTTTCTCAAGGCCTTTCTCATAAAGATAAAAAAAGTTACATTAGTGTTTCTTGAAAACAGTCGGAGTGCAGAGAAAGTGAGAGCAGAGGAGACACAATTACACAAAGAAGTTGCCAATGTTCAACAGCCAGACCTACTGACTGATGGTCGCTGCGCTGACGACACTACGCTGTGTCATGATGTCAATCCTTCAGTATGAACTCTTTGTTTTCAGACGTCATGTTGACTGAGTAATAGCTTTAGTTATTTAGGTCATCTGACAGAGTTAAGATAATCAAAGCCTCAGATGGGTCACACAAGACAAATGTGTCATCACAGCCTAGAGTCATGTTAGAGTCTGTGTGACCATGCTTATGTACAAACTAGGCATGCAACAATTCTCAATAAAATATTGAACCGTTCGGTACGGCATCCACGGTTCAATACTGACTTGTGAATTGCGGTTTTAACGGTTTGGCGTTTAACTAGTTTCCGCGCGTTGTATTTCTCTCTAAATTGGCTCTGTCTGTGTGTCTATGTGCGCCTATGAGTCAGCGCGCAGGGATGAGGAAACAACAACATTACTTTTAGCATGGCGAGCAGTGAGGAGCAGCCAGGCCCGGAGTGGCTAATCGGGAGAACCGGGACAATTCCTGGTGGGCCGGGCTGCCTGAAGGGCCGCCAGGGCCGGTACAGTGACAGTCTATAGATCACACAGGCTGCAGTCATTGCTCAAGTAGCGTTACACTACAGACCAGTTTCTGATAGTGTGGAGCGAGCGTGTGCGCCTGGAAAATATGTAGAGCGCAGTGTTTCCCACTCGTCCAGGTATATTAACGGCCGCAAAGCCCCTGTTTTCGAAAGCCTCTCTCCCTCATTATGTCAAAATCATGCATTAAAAGATAACTGTGGGTCTGCGAACGTGAGAGGGAGAGAGAGCTATACGGGTGAGCGAGAGTCGGGGATCATGCCATTACACATATAAGTGGACGGACAAGAAACAAAAAGTGAAATTGATCATCTGCTCTACAGTTTACATGTTAACCAGTGAAGTATGTGAACTACATGGCAGGCTGCTGTCTGTTAACTAACTGATGTCTTTCAACATCAACTGAGTGCTCCTCTGCGTCTGCGCATCACCCTCACTGCTCTTATTAAAAACTCTAAACTGATCATAAACCACGTCTGAACCTTCAGTGTGAGGTTTGATGTCTTTTGAAATGTTCTTAAATCGCTTGAGCTGCTGTTAATACTCAAAATATTTACAATACTGAACATTACAAGAATAAGAGAGGAGCAATAATCGTAACTAAAAGAGAAATATGACAGTATGCCACCAATGCACTTTTTTGTTGACATTCATTGAGCTAATTGTAGTTTACTTCATGTTCAAATCTAATCTGACCTTTGCAATAGGCTGAAAGGAGAGCACCTGAATTTGTTTTGCTTCACAGTAAAAAAAATAGTTTTAAAATGAAAAAAAGTAGCTCTCTTTCTTAATCCATTGATGTTCTGTAAAATTTGCCTAAAACACTTAACACTGGAAACATTTTAACGGCCCGGCCCATCAGAACCGAACCGAACCGTGAACCGTGACCAAAAAACCGAGGTACGTATTGAACCGTGGGCTGACTGTATTGTTGCATCCCTAGTACAAACTGTAGTCATTAGTCAACACTCCGGGGAGAGAAGGACTACAAAAGGGGTTATTGAACTTCCCCCTGTAGCAGTAAGAACTACTTCAAAGTCTTAGCTGAGATTCTGCTCAGATTTAGGCTTGCATGGGGCGTCGGTAGAGGCTAGTTCATGCACCCCATGTACAGAGACTGAAGGCCTCCAAGAGCGCGGACCAGGTTCTTCAGTCCAAACTCAGAAATAATAATAATAATAACTTTATTTATATAGCACCTTTTAAAAACACAGGTTTACAAAGTGCTTTGACAAACAGCAAAAATAAGAACAAAGCAAACTAAACCAAACACAGAAGAACATAAACAACAGCAAGAACATAACAAATGCAAAATACTAAAAAATAATTAAATACAATTCAACAGAAAAGAACCCAAAGTGCACGATACCCAACAGACATGTATAACCCGACCATCACAAGAACCATTATAAGAACCCAGGCAACACAAGAACCCAACAACACGAGCTGAGACCAAGAGGACCAAAGATTTAAAAAGATGTAAGAAACTAAAAGAGCTGAAAAAAAAAAAAAAAGATAACAGCAATAAGAAGGTGAGAGCAGAAAAAGAAATAGAAACAAGTGGTTAAAGGATAAAAAAAAATATATATTTTTTTTTTTCACCACTGAAATTGGCACCAATTCATCTGAAGGTATATATCTTCAACTGCCTGCATCACAACGCATGGTGTGAAAGCCAAACCTTTATACCCATGCAGGCCTCCATCCAATTGGTCAAATATACGCAAGTAGGGGTACAACCTGCGAGATCCCCCCCTTCCAACCAAAGTCAGCAAAGGTCCGATTATCTGACGGTTCCAAAGATGATCTTGCCAGATTCTCCTGTAGTGTGATGTATGTTAAGAGTGATTTTTAAGCTCCCTGATCTGCTCGGAAGACGATCTGGGCTGCCCCGATTTGAAATTTTGAAATTCGAAAACAATCAGAAATGCTGTTGTGTGGGGAGAACACGAGGATGACCGAACTCTGACTGTGCATTGTCACATGGAATGTAACAATAGCCGATCAGGAAGCAAGCTGACTGAACCAGGAAGCACAACAACATGAGTTTTTACACAACATGTCCCGTAAATAAAACCACAATCCAACTGACAAGGAAAGGAGTTGAACGATGTTGCAACCGTAATGGATGTACCAGCTAACAGCTAGCCACATTTAGCTTAATTGACCATCATGTTTGTTTACTCTTAAGTGGCATTTGATAGCGCGTCAGTCCACTCTCTTGCATCTGATGGTTCAAGCACTGGCATCACTTTGAACCTATAGGATTCTTCTCCAACATTAAGATGCCTTCAGGATACGGCCACACACATTCGTCCAACTTTGCTTGGCTTTTTATGGAGGACTGAAAGGCGTTTGTTTTTTTTTAAAGGTCACAGTCTCATGATGTTATCTCACATGGATGGAAGCGGCACCACAAGTCACGGCCGTGTCCATCCA